>NW_024081351.1:836646-1019782 GCF_003009895.1 Hyaena hyaena
CTGTTTCGGACTCTCTCCTTTTCCCCTCTCACTCCCAGTAGAGGGTAGAGGGGGATCGCCTCCCACCCTGGAGTCTCCGATCCCGGCCCGATTTTATCTTCCCTGGGTCGCACTCACGTTAGAAGTCTCTCTCAGTGGATTCTGCGTCTTTTTTCTCCCAATCTCTCAGGTTTTGTAAGGTTTCCAATGGCTTCAGATCTTTTCTGTGTGATGTATGGGCGCGAGTGCAAGTACGGAGCTCCTTACTTCTCCGCCATCTTGCCCTCTCTCTGTCTGCTTGTTTTTTAATTGGATTTTTTCCTACTGAACTGTAAGAGTTTGCGTATTTTGCATATTAATGAATTATTAGATACATGATTTGTAAATATTTTCTCCTATTTAGTAGTCTGCCTTTTCATTTTTTTCATGGTTTTGTTTGCTGTGAAGAAGCTTTCAGTTTGGTGTAGGTCCAATTTATTTTATTTTTGTTGTTGTTGTTGTTGCTTTAACTTTCGGAGTCAAACCCCAAAAATCATTGCCAAGACCAATGTCCAAGAGTTACCCCTCTACGTTTTCTTGTGGGAATTTTATGGTTTCAGGTTGATTTTTTTTATGTGTGTGTATGATATAAGATAAAGATGCAGCTTCACTCTTTTACATGTGGCTGTTCAATTTTTTCAAGACAGTTTATTGAAGAAACTTTTCTTTCTTCCTTGTATAGTCTTGACTCATTTGTCATAAACCAATTGACTGTTTCTGCACAGGTTTATTTACGGACTCTGTATTCTGTTCCATTGATCTATGTGTGTGTTAATGCCAGTACCATAGTGTTTTGATTACTAGCTCTGAAATATAGTTTGAAATCAAGAAGTGTGATGCTAATTTTGTATGCTAAAACTTTGCTGAGTTTACTTATTAGATGTAAAGTTTGGTGGTGGAGCCTGTGGCATTTTCCCTAAATGTAATCATGCCATCAGAAAACAGTTTTACTTCAACATAATAAAGATTATACATGACAGACCCACAGCCAACATCATATTCAATGGTGAAAGGTCAAAAGTTTTCCTTCTAAGATCAGGAACAAAACTAGGGTGGGAGAGGAAGGGAAAAAATAGTTAAGGCGAGGGAGGGAGGCAAAACATAAGAGAATCTTAAATACTGAGAACAAACTAAAGGTTGATGGGGAGTGGGGGAGAGGGGAAAATGGATGATGGGCATTGAGGGGGGCACTTGTTGGGATGAACACTTGGTATTGTATGGCAACCCACTTAACAATAAACTATTAAAAAAAAGAACAAAACTAGGTTTTCCACTCTGACTATTCCAACTCAACATAGTATTCAAGTCATAGAGCAATTAAATATGCAAAAAAAGCCATTCAAATTAGAAAGAACTGAATTTTTTTGAAGCCCAAATCAACTATTCTCAGTTATAGTGTGCACAAATAATACCTAGTCACGTTTTAAATAATTGCTCTGGCATATTCTCAGTGAAGTAGAATGAAAGCCTAAGTGGATGTTCTCTTTGCATAAAATAGATGAATGGATTGCTTCAACTTTAATTAATATTGTCTTAGTCCTTTTGAGCTCTTATGACAAAACACCACATACTGGTTTGGCTTATAAACAACAAATTTACTGATCACAGTTCTGGAGACCAGAAAGTCCAATATCAGGTACCAGCATTATCGCCTTCTGATGAGGTTGGCCTTCCTGGTTCATAGCTAGAGGCTTCCCATTGTGTCCTCAGTGGTAGAAGAGAATAGTGACCTCTCTGGAGCCTTTTTTTTACAAGGCTCTATCTAATCCCATTCATTATAGTTCCACCCTCATGCCTTAAGCACTTCCCAAAGTCCTCACCTAATGAATATCATCACATTGGGCATTTGGATTTCAACACATGAATGTCAGGGGTAGGTGGACTTAAATAATCATACCATAGCAAAAACTAATATGTCTACTTAAATTTTTATATATGGAAATATTTTATTAAAGTGGGAGAAGGGGAAAATGGGCTAAAGATATTCTCATATTTCCCCTCTATGAATTTACTCTATTTAGAAGATAGAGGAAATGATGGGGCACCCGAGTGGCTCGGTCGGTTAAGGGTCTGACTTTGGCTCAGGTCATGATCTCACAGTTCAAGGGTTTGAGCCCTGCATCAGGCTCTGTGGTGACAGCTCAGAGCCTGGAGCCTGTCTTCGGATTCTGTGTCTCCCTCTTTCTCTGACCCTTCTCTCCTCATGCTCTCTCTCTCTCAAAAAAAAAAAAAAAATAAAATAAAGACATTTTAAAAAATAAAAAGAAGATAGAGGAAATGAGTTTTCACCACCCAGGAAGGTTCTAATCTAGCCCCTTAGTCAATTTCTTGATTCTTTTACCAGGAAGCATATAGTATTTTATCAAGGATAAAATCAAGGTTTTATTTTCATGGTGGAAATTTAGGCACAAATAAAAATACTGATAAACAAAAGATAAGAGACTCAAGGTACCATAACAGAAATATATATTTTTAAATGTGCAATAACTTTTGTAAACCAGTGGTAACATACAGATATGCAAAAAGTCTTGACTTTTTGATGAAATGAACTCTGTGACCTAATGGTATTGAAGAACTATCAGGAACCAGTGAGATGGTAACTGAGAAAAATGTCACAATACAGATAGACTCTTACAGTGGTTTTCTTAAGGGGATACTAAAATATTAGGATTGAGTGACTTAAACAGATTCACAAATGAATATCGGTCTCTCAATATGAGCATGTGAAACACTTAGAAATATTAAACTCTGTGACAAACAAAATAATAACCCATGAGACAGTTCTTTTTGTGACCTCTGAGAGGGCATTTCAGTGTGGCCTTCGGGCTACATGAGGTTAAAAACTTTATTTCCTAGATTCACTTTACTACAAGTTAATGATATATTTAGACAATGTAAGAAAAAGATAATAAGTTGGCTAAGATATGACTTAACAGTGTACCGTAATGAAAACTCATATAGTGGCTTGCTAAACCTAATTCCCCAAATTAGCTGCTTTCACACCGTAAAGAGTTATAAAAACAATTCTCAAGTCTTTAAGATTGATGGCTTGTTGAACAGCTACTACAAGAAGTGCTAACTTGGAAGATAGGAAGCAGGTGGCCAATTTCTTCAATAGATTTTTTTTTCAAGGGGAAAAGTATTTGTGGCTTTGATCAAGATTTAGTTTTGAATCAAATACAGAACCCAGAAATGAACCCACAAATGTATGGCCAACTAATCTTTGACAAAGCAGGAAAGAAAATCCAATGGAATAAAGACAGTGTCTTTAGCAGATGCTGTTGGGAAAACTGGACAGCGACATGCAGAAGAATGAACCTGGACCACTTTCTTACACCAGACACAAAAATAAACTCAAAATGGATGAAAGATCTAAATGTAAGATAGGAAGCCATTAAAGCCCTAGAGGAGAAAGCAGGCAAAAAAACCTTCTCTGATCTCAGCTGCAGCGACTTCTTTCTTGACACGTCTCTGGAGGCAAGCGAAACAAAAGCAAAAATGAACTATTTGGACCTCATGAAGATAAAAAGCTTCTCTGCAACAAAGGAAACAATTAGCAAAACTAAAAGTCAATCAATGGAATGGGAGAAGATATTTGTAAATGACATATCAGACAAAGGGTTAGTATACAAAAAGTATATAAAAAATTTAGCAAACTCAACACCCAAAAAACAAATAATTCAGGAAAGAAATGGAAAATAGACATGGATAGACACTTTTCCAAATAAGACAAACAGATGACTAACAGACCCATGAAAAGATGGTCAACACCACTCATCATCAGGGAAATACAAATGAAAACTATAGTGAGATACTACCTCCTACCTGTGAGAATGGCTAAAATTTATAATTCAGGCAACGACAGATGTGCGAGGATGTAGAGAAAGAAGAACCCTTTTGCACTGCCAGGAAAAGTTTTAAGGTCTAATTCTACTTTTTTTAGGGGGGGGATGGGGCTTTAGAATGAGTTGTAACTGTGCTACATGTTTAGCGCAAGATCTAAAAGACACTACCCTAATCTACCCTTGATCAAAGAAATTAAATGTACATGAATTTGTTATATTTTCTGATATACCTTGATTAGACTTATATGAAAATCACATTATGAAAAAACACTGATTTCAGTTATTAGAGAAGAAGATACTCTGACTTGATCAGGCACATACTTATTAACTATTATAGGTGGTAATGGTCTACAAATTAAAAGTATCCAGAATATAGTTACTCATATTTCCTTTTATTATAAATAATTTCCCTATGTTTCTCCTCATATTCATGGAATATCTTATAAAATGCTTTCTTTATTTATATTTTATTTAATATTTATATTAATTTCAGAGAAAACTGTTCAAGCTTTCTTAGAATGAACTCTTGTTTAGGAGAATAAAGAAGTTTCTGCACTAGGAAATGGTGATACACACATTACTTTTCAAGGTTTGCAGTTAAGGAATGAGCTCACTTTCAAATACAAGAGCAGGGCACAGAATTCTGTGTTGCTTTGCAGCTTTTTAAATGATGTTCTCACTCACAAATGTTATGGTGCCTACGCTTGATTAATGTCCTCCTTTTATAGAACTACTGGAGACCTCAAACAAACAATGAAAAGTACAAACAAAAACAATCCAGGAAACAAAGCAACACATTTAGAAACTTCATAAACAGAATTTCCACCAAATAAGACCGCATGTAAATAAATAACTTGTACATTCATAATACAATTTCTTATACAAGTTTCACATTTGTGCCAATAAATCACAGAAATCTTCATTTTCTTACTACCTGATGGCAAACTGGGAGCTTCAGAGTCAGAAAGCTGGGTTGGTAATAGAATCGCCATATGTTGGGATCTATGAAAAGGGTACCTTGTGTTTGTAACCCTTTAGTGAGTAGATATTAAGCTAAATTCTTTTTATTTTTTTAGAGAGAAGGGGAGAGGGGCAGAAAGGGAGGGAGAGAGAGATACAATCTTAAGCAGGTTCCATGCTTGGCATGGTGTAGAGCTCCATCCCACAACCCTGGGATCATGACTGGAGTCAAAATCAAGTTGAATGCCTAACTGACTGAGTCACCCAGCTGCCTCTAAACTAAATTCATTAAATAAATTTGTGGTGAAGACCCTATGATCCAGAGTTGTGAATGTGTATAGTGGTAACTTCAGCTATATTGCTTCTTAGCACATATAGTCAAATATATTTGGAACAGAAATTCCTCCTGATGTTAAAGATTACAGGTTCTTTTATGCACCTTCAAAAGATCAATGTTCCCTTGCAAAAACAAATAACTTTTTTTTAAATTCAATTTTAATTTATAGTTTCAAAGACAAATTGTGATACTGAAATGGTTCTGCCTTTACATTTTTTTAGTGTTGAACTGGTGTTTACCATCTATTTCTGTGATTCAGTTCTTTCTCTTCAGACAGCAGCCTAACATCGATGATGCTTAGAGTTCCTCAAACTTTATACTTATATCTTGCCTGAAAAATTAAGGCAAGCATAGCATGTTCTCGAAGGTTCTCTTGATGTCCAGTAGGCAGTTCTTCTCTTTTCCTTCACTAATGAAAATTAAGTTGGATTATATTTTCAGTACATCTGCAGCCAAAATCTATAAGTTACACATAATAGTATATGATGTGTATTATATATATAACTATACTATACATGTTATATATATAACTATACATGTATAAATATACATGTGTGGGTACAAATAAATAAGTGCACTACACATAGCTATAAATACTATATTTTAGTGTTCAGACATTAGTGAAATTGAAACGTATATATAAATTTGTGTTGAAATGTTTTATGTAATAAATTTAAATACTTATATATAATATATAATTATATAGTTATATTACTATACATGTGTGGATATTTAAATAATTATATGTATATATACACACATGTAAGTATTATTTAGGGAAGTATATGAGGCTCTGTGCATAGTTTAGGAGTTTAATGAAGATAAAAGATCATTATGTACAAGACATAAAAGATAAATTTCCAATTCTTAAATGGTCAATTTCTGTTATGAAGTATAGTTTCAACAGTAAATTGCTTATAATCTTTGACATAACTTTCTTCATCTGTTAGAGTAGGAATATCACATTTGTCAGAGAGTTGTTGAAAGAATTGCATTAAATTACCCAGGTATAAAACAAGACAAATTATCTCATTTGGGAAAAATAATACCATGAAATATTACTTGGGTGTTGAGGAATAAGTACAAAATATTTAAGATTAACTTGTTGAATTGAGAATAGTCTGTCTACTATTTTAAACTATTGCTTTCAGTTACTTTTTTTAAGTAAAATGTCAGAAAGCTTTCCCTTCTAAGCAAACACTTAAATAAAAAATATCACCTGAACTTTATCCAGTTGTCTTTTTTATTTCCCTCAGTTGATCAAAAATAGTCAAGAAATTTTTATTTCTCATTTGTTTGTAGGTTGGTAGATCCTCCAATCAATTTGCTTTTAAAATATGTATTAGGTGTTTTATTAGACTATGAATATATTTAAAAATATATTTTGATGGTATTAAAATGTCACATTATATATTGTATCCAATTACAAAAGGATTTGGCTTTTGCAAAATACATGCATCCTTGTAGGATGTGATTAATGCCTGCTATTTCTAGAGGTTAATTTTGGGAGCAGGCTTTCATAAAACTGCTTGTAAATTTGAAGTTATTTAGCACAATATTCATTTAACCAAATTACTGTGCTAATAGTAATTCCTCTTTCTAAATAGTTTTCAGAGTTAGTGGGTATGTGCCTGTCACCAACCTTTTGTATTTATGACTTGACCAGTGGTTGTCTTGTGCACACGACATGCAGTTTATTTAACATTTCTTGGTCCTGGTCTTATCTATGGCTCCAGAAATAGTTAATGTGAATTGAAATCTAATTTATAATCTATTTCCTCAAGGAGAAGAACAAATTTTTAATTTTTTAAAATTGAGATGTAATTGATACAACACTGTTAGTTTCAGATGTACAATATAATCATTGATATTTGAATATATTGCAAAAATAAAAACCACAACGAGTCTAGTTAACATCTCCCACCAGAGTTACAATTATTCTTTCCTGTAATGAAAACCTTAAAGATTTACTCTTTGTAACTTTCAAATATGCAATACAATATTAAGGATAGTCACCATGGTGTATATTGTTTCCATGACTTGTTTATTGTATAACTGGACATTTGTACATTTTGACTCCTTTTACCCATTCGCCCACCTCCAACGTCCCACCTTTGACACCAACCAATCTGTTCTCTGTATCTATGAGCTTGATGGGGATTTTTGGTATTTATGTCATTATTGTTTACTTGATTGATTTTTTTTTCTTGATTACACATATAAGTAGGTTATATGGTATTTGGCCTTCTCTGACATTTCGTCTTGCATAATGCCCTCAAGTCCATCCATGTTATCACAAATGACAAGATTCCATTCCTTTTTATGGCTGAATAATGTTCCATTGTGTATACATACCACATTTTCTTTATCCAGTCGTCCATTTATGGACATTTAAGTTGTTTCCATATCTTGATTATTGTAAATAATGTTGCAGGAAATATGGGGATGGATATATCTTTTTGAATTAGCCTTTTCATTTTCTTTAGATAATTTCCCCAGAACAGAATTTCTGGATCATATAATAGTTCTATTTTTAATTTTTTGAGCAACCCCCCCCCCCCATACTGTTTTCCATAGTGACTGCACTGATTTACATTTAAACTAATGGAACATAAGGATTCCCTTTTGTCCACATCTTCACAAACAGTTGTTTTTCTTGTCTTTTTAAAATATTTTTTAATGTTTATTTATTTGTTTTGAAAGAGGGTGTAAGCAGGAAAGGGGCAGGGAGAGAGAGGGAGAGCGAGAATCCCAAGGAGGCTCTGCCCTTTGAGCACAGCCTGATGCAGGGCTTGATCTCGGAACTGAAACGTAAGATCACGACCGAAGCCCAAATCAAGAGTTGGATGCTTAACCAACTGAGCCACCAAGGCACCCCTCCTGTCTTTTTGATAATAGTCATCTAACAGGAATGAGATGATATCTCCTAGTGGCTTTTATTACCAATTCCCAGGGGCGCCTGGGTGGCTCAGTTGGTTAATCGGCCAACCGGCTCAGGTCATGATCTTATGGTTCATGGGTTGAAGTCCCGCATTGGGCTCTGTGCCAACAGCTAGCTCAGAGCCTGGAGCCTGTTTCAGATTCTGTGTCTCCCTTTCTCTCTGACCCTTCCCTGCTCATGCTGTCTCTCTTTCTCAGAAATAAATAAATTGTTTAAAAAGTTTTAAAAAAGACTTTTATTACCACTTCCCTGATGATTAGTGATGTTGAGCATTATTTTATTTACTGGTTGGCTTTCTGTATGTCTTTTTTAGAAGAAAAAAATACCTGTTCACATCCTCTGCCCACTTTTTAATTGGATTGCTTCTGACCATTGAGTTGTATGAGTTTTTGATACATTTTGGATGTTAACCCCATCTACAATAGGATTTGCAAATATTTTCTTCAATATAGTAGATGGCCTTTTTGTTTCATTGATAGTGGTCTTTGCTGAGCAGAAGCTTTGGTGTAATCCCACTTGTTGATTTTTTACTTTATTGCCTTTGCTTTTGTTGTCAAAAACAAAACAAAACAAAAAACCCCACCACCACCAATAACAAAAACAAAGAAAACAGTATCAAAACCAATGTCAAGGACCTGACCACCTATGTTTTCTTCTTGGAGTTTTATGGTTTCAGGCATTATATTCAGGTCTTTAACCTATTTTGAGTTAATTTTTACATATGGTGTAAAATTAGTGCATTCAAATTCTTTTGAATGTGGTTGTCTAGTTTCCCCAGCCCCATTTATTAAAAGACTGTCCTTTCTTTTTTGTATATTCTTTGTTCCTTGGTTGTAAATTAATTGGCCATTTTTGCATGGATTTTTTTTCTGGGTCTGTTCTTTTCTGCTAATCTTTGTGTCTTTCTTTATGTGAATACCATATTATTTTGATTACTATGGCTTTGTAATAAAGTTTGGAATTAGGGAGTGTGATGACTCCAGCTCTATTCTTTTTCAAGGTGGCTTTGGCTATTCAGGGTCTTTTGTGGTTCCATAGAAACTTGAGGTTTGTTCTATTTCTGTGAAAAATGCTATTGGAATTTTGATAGGGATTACATTGAATCTGTAGATGGTTTGTGGTAGTATGGAAATTTTAACAACATCAATGAGAAGAAAAAATTTAAATTTTTAAAATTTATTTATTTTGAGAAAGAAAGACAGAGTGGGGGAAGAGCAGAGAAACAGGAAGAGAGAGAGAGAGAGAGAGAGAGACCCAAGCAGACTCCACACTGTCATCATGGAGCCTAATGTGGGGCTTTACCTCAAATTATGAGGTCATGACCTGAGTGGAAATCAAAAGCCGGACACTTATTTGACTAAGTTACCAAGGTGCCACAAGAAGAATAAATTTTAAAAGTTACTATTCAAGTCTTCTTTTAACTCACCAATCTAAATAAAACTGATTTTTTCCCACTAAAAATCATTAATAGCCTACTACATTATCAGACACTAAAAGGTGGATCAAAATTAAGCAGCAGTCTCAACAATAGCCAAAACATGGAAAGAACCTAAGTGTCCATCAACTGATGAATAGATCAAGAAGATGTGGTATATTTATACAATGGAATACTTCATGGCAATGAGAAAGAACGAAATGTGGCCATTTGTAGCAACATGGATGGAACTAGAGGGTGTTATGCTGAGTGAAATAAGTCAGGCAGAGAAGTTGGCACACATAGGAGGATTAGGAGGAAGTTAATGGAGGATGAAGTGGGAGAAGAAGGGGAAAAATAGTTGGGGAGAGGGAGAGAGGCAAACCATGAGAGACTCTTGAATGCTGAGAAAAAACTGAGGGGTGGGGGAGAGGAGAAGGGGGTTGATGGGCATGGGGGAGGGCACTTGTTGGGATGAGCATTGGGTGTTATATGGAAACCAACTTGAAAATAAAGTATTAAAAAATCAAGGGTACATAAGGTTAAGACTCTATCTTCAAGCAAGATGGATTCGGGGAGATAGCAGGATGACAAGCATAGAAAAAAAGTTTTATGAGTGCTAGAATTAAGAAAATTAAGGAATTTTTGATAGTGGAAATGCCATTAAAATTAAGCTTATTAGCAACTCATAGGGCTCAGAAAGTTGAAGTCATATTTAGGTGACTGAAATGAGCTTTATGTGGCACTTAAATAATGAGAAAGAGAGACATATCAGATCCTGGTGTCAGTGGGATATGGAAGGTGGATGGTTTGTTTGATTTTAATTTTAATTTTGGGATAATGATATTATGCAGTAAATAGTGGCTTAACATAGTCGAGTCTGCATAGCCAAAGAACACAGACAAAGGTGAGCTTTCAAAACCATACCTGGAAATGTATTGAATAATTTGGAATAGAGAAATCTTTGGATATGTACAGCGGCTGAATTAGGATGATGACAGTAGGAATAGAAAGAATGTTTTCAAGATACAGTCTGAAAAATTAATAGGACTTACTGTCAAAAGTTAGAAGTAATTGAAAGAAGTCAAGTTTGACTTTGAGAGTGTCTGGTATTACTGATAGAAAGTCATACCACAGGGGCGCCTGGGTGGCTCAGTTGGTTAAGCATCTGACTTTGACTCAGGTCATGATCTTGAGGTTCGTGGGTTTGAGACTCATGTTGGGTTCTGTGTTGACAGCCAGCTCAGAGCCTGGAGCCTGTTTCAGATTCTGTATCTCCCTCTCTCTGTCCCTTCCCTGCGTGCTCTCTCTCTTTCTCTCTTTCTCTCTCTCAGAAATGAATAAAATATTGGGAAAAAAAAGTCATACCACAGAAATAAATAGTTGTTAGGAGAGATACTGTAAGTTTTAGATATTTTGAATGTGGTATCTGGGCAGGTATGCTAATATGAAGGTGAAGATTGGAAGAATGAAACTTGAGAAACATTAGACAATCACTTACGAATGATTCTAAACAAAAGGCAAATACTTATGAATGATTCTAACAGAGGAGGTGGCATGAAGTCAAGGGATTTCTTGAATTCACTGAGGGAATTTGAAGAAACAAAGGCAATCAAGGAATAATTCATGGGAAAACATAATTCGGTAGTTAGAAAAATAAAATGAAACATAAAACAGGAAAAATAAAGACAGAGTTAGGAGATCCAAGAAAGAATATTTACTCAAAAATGAAACTGAAGAAGTTAGACCATGGGTTCTGGAAAATCAGCAGAATGAGCAGATTGTGTCCTGTCCTTGCATTCGTAACCAAAACACTAGTTTGGGGCGAGGAATTCAGTCTCACTGATAATATCGTGGAAGTTTTGACTCTGACTAGGAAAAAAGAAATGATTTATACAAAATCTTTTACGTTTCATGTCAGTAAAGTCCATTCAAGGACTCTAGGCTAAGACCACTTTGAAAGAAATCATTATGTACTTTCAATGGCCAACTTCAACTAATTCCAAGAATCAAGCCTAGGTTAAGTTTATAATGGAAAACAGACCTCTCTCTTTTCTGATCCTGCTCACTTGCAATAATTGCCTTTGTTCATTCTCCTTATTTATGATTAATTTAAAGAATTACTATAAGGGTGGAAGTGTTAATGAGCAGAATGGCCAATGGTTTTAGGGTACAACCCTAAGCCCAAGGAAAACCTCATTCCTTAGCTAATAACTGTTTGGTAACATAGAAGGAGTTAAGAACATTCCCTTAAATGGAAATGGTGGAAATACTGTATAGGTAATTATCAAAACTGTTGGGTTTATGCTTTCAACAGCATTTTAAAAACAGACTGATTTTCTTTCCTACTTAACATCATCCTCTTTTCAGGGAAAGCTTCTGGGCTGTCATCTTTGTCAATATTTCTGTCTTAGGTCAGTTTCCAAAGAGTGAAACTCTGAAAGAAGGATTTGTGTGCATGTAAATGATTTCTTGAGAAAGTGCTTCCAAATAAAACCTGTGATGGAATGAGAAAAGCGGGACAGGAAGAAGCAGCAGCTAGGAAGTGATTTCAGGCTAAGTTCAGCATTAGCCTGATTCACGGGATTACTTCAGAGTTTATCCTAACTAGAGGCAAGGGGGTATAACACTATTAATACTCCTACAGTTACATAGGTCATTCATTTTAAGACCATAGTAGGGAGGGATATGATAATAAACTCCAAGACACTTAAAGATGTCATCCAAAGCAGACAGAGCATAGCAGTAGAACTTGGGCAGTCCTGGTAATATTTTAACAGTAGTAACAATATCAAAAAAGTGTTATGCTTCCTAGTATTCTTTGCTCTGAAATAAATTTCCATATTACTATAGTCACTGTAGCTTTCTTTGCATAAGTATTAGCCAAGTAGACCTTTTTTTCATCCCTTTTAATTGCATCTGTATGTATCTTTGTATTTTGAATGCATTTCTTATAAGTGATTTGGATCCTGTATTTTTTAATTTAATATGAAAATCTTTTTTTTATTGGGGTATAGGAGTTAATTGCTTTTCATGGAATTATTGATATGGTTGGGTTTAAATATATTATCTTGCCATATGCTTATTGTTTGTATCATCTGGTATCTGTTCACTTTTCTACTCTTACTAAACTTCTTTTAGATAGAATGAATGTTTTTATGATTTCATTTTACCTCCTTTGTTAGCTTATTAGCCATAATTCTTTCTTATTGGTATTTTAGTGGTTGTTATAGGAATTTGGTTCATATTACAGCCTACTTTAAAGCGACATCACTGTACTTCACATGTAATATGTATAGATACCTCATGAAGAGTCAACCTCCTGGATAAAATCCTATGTGTGGTTTTTCTGACCTGACTGTAAACCATAGGCAGGCATGTTTTGCCTACCAGGACTGATGAGGAAGAGCTGTCTCCTCACACCTGCTGTACTGTACAGCCAGTGCATTACAGTCTCTGAAGGGAGGTGTAGGCAAATACTCGGCCCCTCTGGCTGGTCATGCTCTTCCCATGCAGCATTCCTAGCTCTGGTGCCTTCATCCCAGGTTTCCTTATCTGGACTTTGGATGTAGGTCTTTCTCAGGTACCCCTTCTAAGACCTCTTTAAGAGGGGAAAACAAAAGATAGTTTTTGCCACTTTGACTCAGTACCCAGTACTTTCTCTCCCTTAGTACTTCTCCCCTATTGCCCTGAATCCACCTTAAGGATCTATAAAACTTTATTTGGGACTCTTTAAACAGTGATACAACCTCTCTGTCTGTGCTCATCTCCCTGATTCTCTACTAGTGACCTAGTCCATGAGGGGCAACAAAACAAGAAATCAACACTCTCATTTTAGCCTCTGACTTACGCCATTGTCATAAATGATTTGAGTTTTCAATGTTATTTTTATTTTGGCTCACTGCTCTAATTGGATATTCTGACACTTAGCAACTCAGCTTTCCCTCCCCGCTCAGATGACCTCCGATGCTGTATAGTAGTCGAATTCCATTTCTCCCTTTCTATCTTTTCTGCCTCCATTGTCATGCATTTTATTTTATACGTATCATAAATCCTTATTTATGTTTAAAAGACAGTCTATTGTCTTTTAGATTGAAATAATAAATGTTGCCATTTTCAGGGCTTTCTATTCCTTCTGCTTTTTGATTAATATTTTCACCTAATATCATATATCTACTGTATAAAGGATATCCTTTAATATTTTTGGTTGTGCAGTTTGCTAGTGATAAATTATTTGCTTTTATATGTCTAAAAAACGTGTGGATTTTTTTTGGCCTTCATTATTGAAAATATATCTGTTGTAGAAAGGAATTCTGAATTCAAAGTTTTGTTGCTATTGTTTTTAAGTCCACTATTTTAAAGATGTCATACCACTGTATTTTCACTTCTATTTTTTCCCGTGAGAAATATGATCTTGGATCATCTGCATGTAATGCTTTTTCTCTTCTTCTTGTTTTAAAGATTTTCTTTTATCTCTCAGCTAAGAAATTTTATCACATGTCCTTTTGTATAGATTTTTTCTTGCTTCTGATTATGTTGTGTTGAGCTTGTGAAATATATGGATTTATAGCTCTCATCAGACTTGGAAAACCATTAACCATTACTTTCTTCAAATATCTTTACTGCCCCCCCCCCCTTCTTTCAGGACTTGAATTACTCAGATTTTAGGCTACTTGGAATTTTCTCACAATTGTGTTTATTTTCCATGATTTCTATTGAAATGTCTTCAAATTCACTATTTTTTCCCTCTCGCTGTTAATTTCATCCAGTGCATTTGTCATCTCATACATTGCAGTTTTGACTCGAAGATATTCAAATTTGGTCTTTGCTATAACTTCCATGACTCTACTTACTTTTTTGAATATATGAAATACAATTATAATAGCTATTTAATATGTCCTTGTCAATTCCAACATTTTTGTCAGTTCTGAGTTAGATTGATTTCCTAATTATTGTTTGTATTTTTCTGCTCTTTTGCATGCCCAATTAATCTGAATTGACTGCCAGACATCATGAGTTTAAACTTTTTGGTTGTAAGACATAATTTCATCCCTATAAATATGCTTAGGTTTTGCTGAAGGATATAGGTTAGTTAGTTGAAAAGAGGGTGATCTTTTTGAGTCCTGATTTTAAAAATTTTGAGAGGTAGGATTGGAGCAGTGTCAATCCAGGCCTAATTATTTTCCACTCTGGAGGCAAGGCCCTTCTTTGGAATGTTGTAGTTTTCCAGTTTCGCTGCATGAAATAGATACTATTTCTCATCTAATGTGAGTGCTGGACACCATTCCATTTAAACCATTTGATAGGTTCTTTCCTAAAGCTTTTGTAAAATATTTACAATAAATTGAGATTTATTTTATAGGATATGTCCCATCTTGGTGAATGTTTCATGTACATTTGAATAGTGATTATATTCTCTAACTGTTGGTGATAGTGTTCTATAGTTGAGGATAATAGACATGGTAGACAATAGTATTCACACAGGATTTTCTCATGGTCATTTATTCGTACTTGCTTCTTCTCCATCTGAACACTTACTAAGAGGGGATGTTAAGAACTCCAACACTGCTTGTAGGTTTATCTCACTCTCTTGTAGGTTGGCCAGTTTTTACTTGAAGCTCTGATATTAGGTATAAAAATATTAGGATTTTTATAACTTCCTGATGAATTGATTACTTCATTATTATCAAATTTCTCCCTCTACCTATATACATTTTATGTTTTGAACTCCATGTTCTTTTTGTCTGATATTAATATAGTCACATCAAAGTTACATGTTTAATTTTATGCCTTTTTAAAATCCTTTTACATTCAGCTGCATTCAGCTACCTTTTTCTTTATACTTAATGTCTATCACTAATTGGAAGTATAGTTAGGGCTTGTTGTTTAATTCAGACTGAAATTTGCCTTTTAATTAAAGGGTATAGTCCATTTACCCTTAATATAATTATTGATGCAATTGGTTTTAAGTCTACCTTCCCTGTGTTCTATTTTCTATTTTCTCCACCTTTAGTTTTTATTCTGTTTCTACTTTCCTGTGGTTTTTATGTATTTTTAATATTATGTTTGAGTTAGTATTGTAGTATTACATTTTATTCCCTTTATTAACTATAAAATTAGTGATGTTATTACATTATGTTATAGATTATAAGCCATTTATTTTTTATATTCCTGAATTCAGTTACTGGCTGTATCACCTAGGCATTTTAGATAGAAACCTCACATTCTTGGACTTTTCTTTCAGCTCCCCTCCAGCCAGAAACTATGTCTATTTTTACCTTCCCAAATCTTTCAAATCCAACATCTCTTCTTTAAAAGCAATCACCATGACTGCCATAGTTCAGGGTCACATCACCTCTTACCTGATGAAGCAGAATAGCTTCTTAGCTAGTTTGTCCTCTTATTTGTCCATTCCCAGTCCGTCACTTTTAGATTAGTGTTGAGATTCAAGTTCTGGCTATAATGAAATGGAGGATCATGTGACCTGAGAAGAATAAAGTATTTTGAGGACAGGATATTCAATGGATCTGTTTGCCTTGGGGAGCTTGTTATGTAATGGAGAAGCTACTGTGAGGAAAGAAGAATAAAAAGGTGGGGTGATGAATTGGGGGAAAAAAGAAATATTGAAGATTAGTTGTAGTGAGTGTGGGTATTTAAGTATAAGAGTTGTGTATAGTATCAATTGGGATGAAGGAAATCGAAGGCTGGTAAAGGGTTGAAGGACCTCAGGACTCTTTAGGGAAAAGTAGATGCCACCAGGAGAAAATCATCTTCAATCTTAAGGCCTTACCTTCGCAGGTCCTTAATCTATTCATGGTGATTTGCATACACTGAGTGCTTAAATGGTTTCAGTGAAAACAGGTAAAACACTAAGGATGGGTAAATGAACAAGTTCCTCACTATTTAAGTGAGATTTTTTTGTTGTTGTTTCTGTCTTATTTCACTGGACCCAGGATCTAACACTTTTCCCTTTAGTGTGTTAAAGAGAGCTAAGTTTCCTAAAGGAAAACATTTCTGGAATAGGCTTGTTGGGAAATTTAAGGTCATTGCCATAAAATGAAAGGCATCAAAAATGCATAAATTGAAGACTGGCAGGAAAAAATTGAAATGGCTGAAGGCATCTCGAGCAACGTGACATTTACACAGTAGCTATGTAAATTTAAATGGTATGTCATAGGATTCAAATAAGTTGGAACATTTATTTTCGAAATGTTTTCTTTCAAAAATATTGTATGTCTATTATGCTAATTGTAGAAATTAAAAGGTGATATTAGCAAATCTATTTCAACCTGAATTAATGTATGGCATTCTTTAAATAAAGTTCCAAATTAAATTTAAACATATTCATGCTCTCCCAAGATTACAGTATTTTTATGATCTGGTGACATTCTAAGGTTTTAGGTACTTTATCATATGTATATATTCATACAAAGTCAATTAGAGTGTTGAAATAATTACCAACTGGTTATTGAATAAGAAATAGCATCTGGGATTGGCAGTTAAAGTAGAAATAAACTTCTTCCTTAACTTTACCTATATGTACAAAATGCTCTAAACCATTGTCCATGTATGAGACAGGTTTCTCTTTGATTAAGGAATCTTGAAGGCTTTGCAGGGGAATTGGTGATGGCATGTCTTTGAAGCTTTGATAAAATACTTGCCCTTTCTTAAATGTGCTTCTCTTTATCAAGCCAACACCTTCAGTCTCGTAGATTTGACTCAAGAAATACCTCTTCAAAAACCTTTCCTTATCCAATGGGACTGCTAAAAATCATCACTTCTTTGCAGTCTTCCTATGTGCTCTGCAAATACTTCTCAGCCTTTTTGTCATTCGTTTCAGGATGGAGGCCGTCATTCCCCAGCCACATGCACTGTTACCTTCTAGGACTCATAGCTCAGTCTATTTCTGTTGATTGCCTTCAGCTGTCTCATACAAGGTCACACATTCATGCAGTTGCATCCTGCATTCAATGACTTGTCAATGTGGGGTGACAAAGCCTTAAACACTGCTTTATTTAAAAAAAATTCTAAAAAGACGTCCCAGCCCCAGAACTTTGCATAGGATCAGCTGAATCCTCTAATTCAACTGAATCATCATCTATAATTTTCCTTCCCACCGGTCCTACTCCCATAAATTCTTGAAAGGGGCTAATTATTAAAGAAAGCACTTCCCAAGGGGCGCCTGGGTGGTTCAGTCCGTTTGGCATCCAACTTCAAGTCATGATCTCATAGTTCGTGAGTTCAAGACCCACATCAGACTGTGCTGACAGCTCAGCCTGCTTCAGATTCTGTGTCTTCCTCTCTCTCTGCCTCTCCCCCACTCAAGCTTTGTCTCTGTCTCTCAAAAATAAATAAGCATTAACATTTTAAAAAAATAATTTAAAAATAATAAAGCACTGCCCAGTAAAGTTCCTGTATGCAATTTGAGTGTCTCACAGTCCATTTTCTAGGGAACCTGGTACAAGATAGCCTCTTTCTTAAATCCAGAACCTAGTGATCTCAGGCTGCACACAGAAGGAGGAAAAAAAAAAAAAAAACACTGAGCCACACAGGCGCCCCAAACATTGTTTAAATTTAATAACTCTTGTTAACTTAGGTTGTACTCTTCCCTGATAATACCATCATATTTTTCTGTCTGTATTCACCGTCCCTGTACACATTTTGCTGTGCAGAGTCACACCTTCAAATTATGGAATAATTCCTTGCTATCTATGCTTGGCCACTAACATTTCTTTGAGAGTTCTCTTACCATACTCAGGCTTTGTATTCTTAAACAAACTTCTCGCTTTCTCTTGAATCAACTTCAGGTAAATAGGCATCCAACATTGAGATTGATTTTCTAGTGATAAGAGTAAGCCTTTCAACTGACAAAACTGGAATTTGCTGCCATCATTACATTTTACTAAGTGTGTAATGCCTTTTTCTGTGATGAATTAGTTACATGAGTATATAGCACATTGCATGATTAATATTTTCTCTGAAGAGCTTGCCAATATTGGATATATTATATGTGCCAATATGCAACATGGGCTGTTTTCTCATTTCCAATTTTCTTTATTATCTTAAATTTCATAATCATATGCCACTTCTTGCTAGCAGTAATAACTGCCATGGAATATATCAGATACAATTAAGATAATAATACTTCTAAAACTCCTCTAAATGGAGCATACACAGTAAAAGTCTGAACAATGACATCCTGGTTCATGACTGTGAATTCTGGTTTATCACATGTTTGGAAGCTGAACTGATACTCTCTGCTATGGAGTGTGGACTTGTTTTCATTTCTTTTCATTGAGAAGGTGCATTTTTGAAGTAGAAAAGCTTATGTTGGGGAATCTCACTTCCAATACGATTGGGTAAGAACCGTCGTGGTATGGCTCCCCAGTAAAACTGGCAAAAACTATTAAAAGACAAATATGTATTTAAAGTTTCTGAGGGGCACCTGGGCGGCTTAATCTGTTAAGCGTCTGACTTCAGCTCAGGTCATGGTCTTGCAATTCATGAGTTCAAGCCCAGCATCAGGCTCTGTGCTGACAGCTCAGAGCCTGGAGCCTGCTTCAGATTCTATGTCTCCCTTTCTCTCTGCCCCTCCCTCACTCACACTCTGTCTCTGTCTCCATCTCTCAAAATGGAATAAAAATACTAAAACAAATAAATTTTCCAAAAAATAATCCTGTAAACATTCAGCAAATGATGAAATTTTCATTCAAAAATTCTACATTTGGTAAGAGCTAAGAGATTCTGGTACTTGAACCAGGAACTCTGCCTGAACCATCACCATCCCAGCTCAGCAAGACAGAAACTTCACTCCAGAGTGATATGACCAACACATAGGACTCTGTCCCTGCTGCTTCCGTTCAGAGGGCTATCTTCCTGGCTGTATCACAGGGATAGGATGTCAGCATTTCTTTCTTTCTTTTTTTAATGTTTATTTATTTTTGAGAGAAAGAGAGCGAGCACAGGAACGGGAGAGGGGCAGAGAGAGGGAGACACAGAATCAGAAGCAGGCTCCAGGCTCTGAGCCGTCAGCACAGAGCCTGAGGGGGCTACAACTCGGGAATTGTAAGATCATGACCTGAGGAGAGGTCAGACATTTAACCTACTGAGCCACCCAGGCGCCCCTGGATATCAGCATTTCTTATCCTGCTGCCCCCAACTCCCACTTCCACCAGCTACCTGATGCTGAGGCTAAATTGCCAGGGAGTGAGGCTCATTTTAGTCAGGCAGAAATTGGGAAACAGACCCTTTTGGACTTAGAAGAAATCTAAAACCCACCTCAGGATTTATTCCTTTCAAGACACTTGAATTTGGGTTAATCTGGGAGCAGTTTTTACTGTAAGGCATTGTTGAAAACAATGTAGCAATCAGCTAGTAATTATAGGAGTTTAAATCCGGCAGGTGTGGTCAGGGAAAGAAGCAGCCAAAAAAACTCTACCCAAACTAGTGTTACAACTTTAGGCACACCCCAGGTTCTGCTAACTGAGGAGCAATAGAAGAGGCTTCACCATGTGGAGAGGAAATGAGTATCACTAAAATGATCAAGTCACTAAATAAGTTAAGAAGCACATTAAAATAACAAGCTCCAAATGGGGGAATGGTTGCCAGAAGTAACTTTTTTATTTAAAAAAAGTGTTATAAAGTAGATGCTGGGAGCCACACTCACACACAGTGAAGATTTTGAGTTTCAGTAGGCTGATTACAAGTTGGACCCTCTGGTAGCAGCTGCTAATGTACTCAGCTAAATGCCTTCCAGGGACAAACTGGGAGATGGGCTTTTTTTGCTTGCTCCCTCTGCACTGAACTCAACTGTATAGCTGAGGAATGCACTCTCGTGTCCATTTTAAAGCTGCTTCTTTGTTTGCTGTAATCATGTGGAACTCCTGAATGCAAGCCTCACTGACTATCAGAATCAGGAGATCTGCAGCCAATATCAATATTGGTTCACTACTTTTTTTTTTTTTAATGTTTTTTATTTATTTCTAGGAGAGAAAGAGAGACAGCGTGAGCAGGGGAGGGTCAGAGAGAGAGGGAGACACAGACTCTGAAACAGGCTCCAGGCTCTGAGCTGGCAGTCAGCACAGAGCCCGACGCGGGGCTCGAACCCACGAACCGCGAGATCGTGACCTAAGCGAAAGTCGGACGCTTAACCGACTAAGCCACCCAGGCGCCCCTTGGTTCACTACTTTTAACAAATGTACCATACTTGTGGCACTTGGGTGGCTTAGTCAGTTAAGCATCCGATTTTGCCTCAGGTCATGATCTTGTGGTTTGTGAGTACAAGCCCCATGTTGGGCTCTGTGCTGACAGCTCAGAGCCTGGAGCTTGCTTCAGATTCTGTGTCTTCCTCTTTCTACCCTTCCCCTGCTCACACACTCTCAAAAAATAAACATTAAAAAAATTAAAACAAGGGGCGCCGGAGTGGCTTAGTCGGTTAAGCGTCCGACTTTCGCTTAGGTCATGATCTCGCGGTTCGTGGGTTCGAGTCCCGCGTCGGGCTCTGTGCTGACTGCCAGCTCAGAGCCTGGAGCCTGTTTCAGAGTCTGTGACTCCCTCTCTCTCCGACCCTCTCCTGCTCACGCTGTCTCTCTCTCTCTGCTAGAAATAAATAAAACATTTAAAAAAAATTAAAACAAAACAAAAAACAAATGTACCATACTAACATAATGTATTAGGGGAAACTGGGTGTGGGGTATGTGATACCATTTTGGAAAATTTTTTGTAAATATAAAACTAGTCTAAATTTTTAAGTTATTTTAAGAAAACACACATAAAAAGCAAATGTTGGACAGAAATATGCTGGTAATTTAGTAATTCGGTGTTATTTAATATTAAAAAATTAATTATATCCATGTACATGCATTATTCAGGTTTGAGTCATACAATAAGAAAGAAGAATTTTTTTAGGGTTTTCTTTTTTAAAAAAATTTAAATCCAAGATAGTTAACATATAATGTAATAATGATTTCAGGAGTATAATTTAGCAATTCATCATTTACATATAACACTCAGTGTTCATCCCAACAAGAACCCTCCTTAATGCCCATCATCCATTTAATCCATCCCTCCATCCCACACCTTCAGTAACTCTTAACTTGTTCTCTGTATTTAAGAGTCTATTATGGTTTGCTTCCCTCTTCTTTTTGTCTTATTTTTCTTTCCCTTCCTCTAAGTTCATCTGTGTTGTTTTTTTTGGTAAATTCCACTTATCAGTAAAATCATATGATATTTGTCTTTCTCTGACATATTTCACTTAGCATAATACCTTCTGATTCCATCCACACTGTTCCAAATGGCAAGATTTCTTTCTTTTTGATTGCTGAGTAGTAGTCTGTTAACACACACACACACACACACACACACACACACACATCCCAAATCTTTTTTATCCATTAATCAATCAATGGACAATTGGCTCCTTCCATAATTTAGCTGTTGATGATAGCACTACTATAAACATTGGGGTACATGTGCCCCTTCAAATCAACATTTTTATATCCTTTGGATAAATACCTAGTAGTACAGTTGCTGTACTGGAGCAACTCTAGTTGCTAGAGTTGGAGGGTAGCTCTATTTTTAGTTTTTTGAGGAGCCTCCATACTGGTCTCCAGAGTGGCTATACCAGTTATTATTCCCACCAGCAGTGCAAATACAGTTCCCCTTTCTCTGCATTCTCACTAACATTTATTGTTTCCTGAGTTGTTCATTTAGCCACTCTGACAAGAGTGAAGTGGTATCTCAATGTGGTTTTGATCTGTATTTCTCTGATGATGAGTGATGTTGAGAATTTTTTCATAGGTCTGTTAGCCATCTGGATATCTTCTTTGGAAAATACCTGTTCATGTCTTTTTCCCATTTCTTCACTGGATTATTTGTGTTTTTTTGTTTTTTTTGTTTTTTTTTGGTGTTGAGTTTGCTAATTTTTTTCCTAGATTTTGGACATTAACTCTTATCAGATATGTCATTTGCAAATATCTTCTCCCATTATGTCTGTTGCCCTTTAGTTTTGCTGAGTGTTTCCTTTGCTGTGCAGAAGCTTTTTATCTTAATGAGACCCACATCATACTAACTGCACCCCCCCCCCACAAGTGTCTAAGTCCCAAACCCTTAGACACTTCACTTCTGGGTTCTTCTTGCCCTCTTCATTTCATGGGCTTATTTCCAAGGGCTTTGCATTGAACATGCACCAAAGAACAAAGGGAGGTCTTTACATCGCCTCAGGGAATGTACATTTGTTCTAGTCAGAGTACTTTTTGCCTTAGGTGGGCATCAGTGACATCCCAGTAAGGCTGTAACTTCCTCAGTACCAAGCTAATGAAGAGCCAGGGGATGGACTTGCATGCTAGGAAGTAAATTGTCTGCTCTAACTGCCCTGAGTGTGCCTACTCTTCAGACAGCACTCTTGCAAGAACATTGATTAAAGCCTCACTTCAAGGGTGCCTGGGTGGCTCAGGTGGTTGAACATCCTACTTCAGCTCAGGTCATGATCTCCCTGTCTGTGAATTCTAGCCCGGCATCAGGCTCTGTGCTGACAGTTTGGAGCCTGGAGTCTGCTCTGGATTCTGTGTCTTCCTCTCTCTCTCTCTGCCCCTCCCTGCTCATTCTCTGTCTGTCTGTGTCTCTCAAAAATAAACATTTTTTTTAAAACCTCTCTTCATTGTCCTTGAATCTCCTTGTCCCTCCTTTGATTGTGTCAGTGGGATTATTTCACATCTTGATCTGTATGTGTGTTTTTGTGCCAGGACCACTACAGTCTTGATGATTACGGATTTTTAATACAGTTTGAAGTCCAGAATAATGATGCTTCCAACTTTGGGTTTTTTTTTTTTTTTTTTTTTTTTAACATTACTTTGGCTCTTCAGGGTCTTTTCTGGTTCCATACAAATTTTAGGATTGTTTGTTCTAGCTCTGTGAAGAAGGCTGCTGTTATTTTGATCAGGATTGCATTGAAAGTGTAGATTGCTTTGGGTAGTAGAGGCATTTTAGCAACATTTGTTTTTCCAGTCCATGAACATGGAATGTTTTGCCATTTCTTTGTGTCTTCTTCAATTTGTTTCATAAACTTTATATTGTTTTTGGCATACAGATCTTTCACCTCTTTGGTTAGGTTTATGCCTAGGTATTTTATGGCTTTCAGTACAATTGTAAATGGGATCAATTCCTTGATTTCTCTTTCTGCTGCTGCATTATGGGTATATAGAAATGCAACCAATTTCTGTATGTTGATTCTATATCCTACAATTTTGTTGAATTCATGTGTCAGTTCTAGCAGTTTTTTGGTGGAATCTTTTGGGTTTTCCATGTAGAATATTATGTCATCTGAAATGAGTGAAAGTTTGATTTCTTCCTTGCTGATTTGGATGCCTTTTATAATGTTTTCTCTTTTTAATTGAGCTATGTTGTTGCTTGTGAATTGGGGAGAATTCCAGACCCTAAGGGCTCTGCCCAGCCCTCCCAGGGACATCATCAGAGGCTCTTGGTCTTGTTGCAAGAGGTGTGAGTGAAGAGTTTATTAAATGACTGGTGATGTGAGAGCAAGAGTGGGTGAACTCAAGGGAGGGCTGAGGACTCCAGAGTTTGGGTCTCTATCTTTTATTGACAGTTTGTTAATAACTAAAGGGTGGGATATTTATTATTGGGGGAGGGGGTTTTGAGGGGGGCAAGGTTTCTCACCTTCTCTCTCTCAGAATCTCTAGCCTTCTTTGTCTTGGGCCTGTCTTATTTGAAACAGCTTTCTTGTGGCTTTGTTTGTGAAATGTTGCCAGGACAGGTTGCTAACTTTCCTAATAATGGGCCTTGACTCCACTTTTGCTGGTCTCCAGTCATCCTGTCAAAACCTAACTAGCTGTTTACTCTAACAATGTGAGGAGTGCCAAGCAATATCTGGATTGGGACATAGAAGAAAATAATGCCTGAGAAGTCTGTTTTGAGGCCACACTTATTTTTCTGTATGATTTAGTGAGCGGCAAGACTCAGCATCCATCTCAGCATCCATGATCAGAATCTTCACTGTACCAAGATGCCCAGGTGATTTGTATGCATGTTAAAGTTTGGGAGCTAGGTTGTTAATGTTCCTTCTAAATTCACTCTCTTCTGTCATTTCCTGTTGCTTTTTCTTTCCCCTACCATACCAGATAGATGAGTTTCTTCCTCATTTACCCTTTTTACTGACCCACATAGCCATTGGCGCTTGTGGTCTCTGATAGCTGTTTAATTAAATGAAGATTCTGACCATCTACTTATGAGGATGAATCTTTGAAAATATTGATCCTTGGTGGTATTAGGATCCACTTAGAAAGTAGGGAGAACTAGGATTAAGTTGCTTGGTGTAAACATAGACAAGTTAGGAGATGATACACTTTAGAATGTGGCCATTTTTATTTTCTCTCTCTCTCTTTATTATTATTATTTTTTGGCTGTAGGGTTGGACTGATTATTAGTAATTCTCCCTACATTTTGTGGATTCCAGTAGACCACTAGCAAACACAGAATGTAAATGTGCACATATATAAGTACTACTAATTTGTCTTAAAAAGCATAATTAGAAACAATTACTGAGAACGGTGCCCACTTGGCTTACTTGGTAGAGTATGTGACTCTTAATCTCAGGGTTGTGAGTTCAAGCCCACTTTGGGCATATGGTTACTTAAAAATTAAAGGCTAAAAAAATTTACTGCGATTAATTGACATATAACACATATTAGTTTCAGGCGTTCAACGTAATGATTCAGTATCAGTATAGACTGTGAAATCACAGTAAATCTAATTAACATTTATCACCATACAATAGTCACACATTTTTTTTTCTTGTGATGAGAACCTTTAAGATCTACTCTTTCAGCAATTTTCAAAACACAATACAGTATTTTTCCTATCATCAGCATACTGTGTATTGCATCTCTATGACTTCTTTTTTCCTAAGGAAAGTTGTTCACATATTCTCAGTACTATGTGTAATTGAGGAAGATATGTTCAGTCTCTTTTGGTCTTATTGGTCAAACATTCACTAAGCAACCCAATGTTCTAGATAACAATTCAAATGGAACTATGTTTCTGTTCATGCTGTGGTGTTGAACAACCAGTGTTGAATCCTTGGCTCTGAACATGCTCTTTGCTAACAACTATTATTTTGTCCCTCTTGGTGGTGCTATTTTGATCTTTTGTTCAACATTCACACTTTGTCATGGAATAGGGATGAGAGTTGCCTTCCTGGGTGGCTTTCCTAGCAACCTGCCTTGTTTATGCTTTAATAGAAACAGCATTCCCACATTACAGTGTAAATTTTGTCTTCAGGAGTCTAGGCCTTCAGTTTTAGAAATCTGCCAATTAACCTATTTTTATCCACTTTCCAAGTCCAGATTACTTAAGTGCCTATTGTTAAACCTGCACATTATTAACATTAAGAAGATGAAAATGAAACATTTCCATGGTTGAGATTTTAATGCTTAAGTATCTATTTAGTAATTGCTTAGAATATACATTTATATACAATATATGTACACATTACTATATATTATATATAGTATATAAGTATATAAGGGTATATAGTATAAAATGTATACATTTTATATACTTACATACTATTATATTATTATATATTATATAGTGCATTATACATAGTTATATTACACATATATATTACATATTATATATAGTTACATTATGTATACATTATATAAGGTATATAAGTATATACTTTTATAAATATAAAAATTTATATTTTTATATTATATCATATATAGTATATACATATATATTCTTATGAATCTGTAGTTTTATGTGTGAGTTTTCTTTTTTATTTTTATTATGTGCTTATAGCTAGTAGCTAAACAGAACTTGATGTCTATAGCAGGAAAGAAAAATGGCAAATTTTAGAACCAAACTTTTATTTTATAATGTTATTAAGGAAAATATGAGCACTCTAATGAAGAGAAAATGTATATTAATGTGTTGACTGAGCCTGGCCTAGGGTTCTGCTATAGAAATGGAAAGCAGTAAAAACTCCAACAGATTAATTATTAGTACACTTTAAAAATAGTTTATATAAGGGGCGCCTGGGTGGCTTAGTCGGTTAAGCGTCTGACTTTCGCTTGGGTCATGATCTCACGGTTCGTGGGTTCGAGCCCCGCGTCGGGCTCTGTGCTGACTGCCAGCTCAGAGCCTGGAGCCTGTTTCAGTCTGTGACTCCCTCTCTCTCTGACCCTCCCCTGCTCATGCTGTCTCTCTCTCTCTCCTAGAAATAAATTAAAAACAAAAAATAGTTTATATAAGAAAATTGTCAGTTTGAACATAAAAAGTAAAAACAAAAATGTCTGAATTAAAGAATTTATGAATAGTTCCTCTGCAGTACATAGATTAATCATCTTTGAAGTAAGTTTATTTATACCAGTTTACATTTGCTTTTAGTGAAAGAACATGTATTTACATAGAAGTACACAATTTTATAACGAGTTTATTGATAAGTTTAGAGACCCATTAACAAGTCAGACATTTGTATGGGTGTAAGGTAACTTTTCACTCAACAAGCCTTAATATTTTTTCCCTCTTTGCCTTTGTCATGCATTTCTTCTGTTGTGGAATAGCCATTGCTTCAATTCAACCACATGACCACTGCTTTGTACCTCTGACTTAATTCTCTTTTGGATGAAACCTTTCTAAGCCATGTGAATCCCTGTATCTATCATTCTTTTGAATGTCCCTAGTATTTATTATACTGCATCCCATATTCCTATTTCCCTTTGTGTCTATATTGACATCCAGAACCCAAAGAGATTGGGAATTGTTTTCTAGAGTTTTTTGTCTTGAAACTTTTGCAAACAAAACAAAACAAAACAAACAAAAATGCATTCTCTAATATTCTTATTTTTTCTCTTCACCCTTGGATTAACCCCTCCTATTCTTCTGATAATATTCTTTTTATATGCCTCCACTTTTTTGACTATCCTAAGCCACTCACACTCATTTATTTTTCTTCTCTGACCTCATAGAATTGTTGCTTTCATTTATTGGCAGAGAAATTATTGTGTTCCTATTGTAAGTTTACCTATCTTTCTTTATACTTTATCTTTGATTTATTTTAAGATTATTCCACATTCACTGAGGATTTTCTGATTCCAGGCATCATTCTTTTCCCTAACACAAACCAGAAGGTTCAACAAATCATAAACAGTAGATGTGTTGTACTGAATAAATACGTGAATGAATGAAAAATATTTTATTTGACACACTTATATTTACTGCTATTGGCCATGTTCAATAAATATTTTATTTTTTCTTAAATTATTAATAATTTTCATAGGAGACTCAAGTCTAACTTCAGTTTTAGGCAGCCATTTATCTGGTTAGTTGCTGCACTGTGAATTTGTAAGGAGTAGAATTGGCAATCAAGTTTGCAGGTTCTGACTCACTTGCTTGAATTACTTGTGATATAAATTTTTACTTTCCTAGTATATAAAATGAGGCATTAGATTAGTTTAAAGCAATTGTCTTTTGCAAACCTGGAGTTTTCTAACTATAAGGCTAATTATATCTGTGCTTAAGTGGACCACGGAAGTTGAATGCATTATACAATGTGTGACGTCAGTATTTTTTAAATCTAGAATTCAAAATGATATTTCTTCCTGAAACATTCAGGGGCACTGGGTTGTATCAGGGGAAGGCCATGGATACTGAACTCAAAGGGACTGAGTTCATATCTAAGTTTGCCCTTTATTGCCTCCGTAAACTTAGGCAAAAATAGCTAAATTTTTCTGAGTATAAGTGTGTTCATCACTATAACAGGGAGAATAATAAATCTGCTTCATATGTCTGTAACTGTCAATGCAGTGAGGCATGTTTAGTATTTAGTGACTGGAACATGGTTAGCAGGTAAGGAGTATCATTATTATCATATTAATACTAGAAATAATCATGTGTAAAGAAACTATTTCACTGGAAATACCTGACTCATTTTTTACCATGTGATATTCCCCCCCATGAGTACTATTCCACTTTGACATTTCACATGGAAAGTTTAGATTTCACTTTTCTGTGTTTCACAAGAGATTCTCAGACTTCCACGACTGTAATCATACTACATAAAGTCAGCTAAATAAGAAGTAACTTTGAGCAATATTTAAAAGTTGCTAGGATTTATTCACTGAAGTCTGCAAGTTGGACATTATTTACTTTAAAAAACTCAGCTTTGTCACCTTTGTATTATATTCATTATCTTTTAATAATGTTAAAGCTCGACGCTTGGCTTTTGTGGATAGAAGCATCAAAGCTTACGGAAATCCATGTGAGCAGACATTAAAAAGGATATGATGTTTTATTTTTTAAATTTATTTTTATTTTTATTTTTTTAAATGTTTATTTATTTTTGAGACAGAGAGAGACAGAGAGTGAGCAGGGGAGGGGCAGAGAGAGAGGGAGACAGAATTCGAAGCAGGCTCCAGGCTCTGAGCTGTCAGCACTGAGTCCCACGTGGGGCTTGGACCCATGAACCGTGAGATCATGATCTGAGCCGAAGTCAGATGCTTAACTGACTGAGCCACCCAGGTGCCCCTGATGTTCTATTTCATAATGAAGTGATTACTTAATCACATCCTAAATGTGTATTTAGGGATTTGGTTGTCTAGATTGACTCATGGCAATAGTAACTTCTTTCTAGCTACCAACCGTCTGAGCTGAACAACCTTTTAGAAGCTCGTTGAAGGGTGGCTGGGTGGCTCAGTTAGTTAACCATCTGACTTCAGTTCAGGTCACAATCTCATGTTTGTGAGTTTGAGCCCCACCCTGGGCTCTTTGCTGTCTCACAGAGCCCTCCTCAGATCCTCTGTAGCCCTCTCTCTCTGCTCCTCCCGCACACATGCTCTCTCTCTCAAAAAAAAAAAAAAAAAAAAAAAAAAATTAAAAAAAAGAAGCTCTTTGAAACATTCAGTTAGTTGCCTTTAAGATCTTCATGTGGAGACTGGTATAGAATATGCTACGGGTGTTCATGGAAAAGTTGTTGACTGCCTTGAGGTTATAGTCTTTTTACAAAAATAATAATTTTAATAATATTCACAATTTTTGATCTACCTGCAAAACACCCTGCTAAGCATTTAGAACAAAAATATAGTGAAAGTTTCATCCCAGTATTCAAACAACCTGTCATCAAATATAAGAATGTATTTGTGCAAATAGGCATTGTTAGTACTTTGTAAGTAAACCAGTAAGGGCTTGGTGCAGAGATGGTAGGAAGGGGACTTTCGAAAAATGTTCCCAGATACTCACATTCCAGGCTCTTCTTGATGGTATTTGATCCATTATGTAAATTTGGAAGCTTTCTGATACAGCACACCCCTGAAACAAAACTGGTCTCTCAAATGGCTCTGAAAGAGATGAGTGAATATAGTTTTTCCATGAGATTTGCACTTGAAGTGCAAATTTGACCTCAAGAGTCGGTGAAATGGAGCTGAACCATGGTTCAGGTTCATAGTCCCCCATGTTTCATAAATGTCTCTTATCTATCTCAGTAACATTGGATATGCTGTGACAGAAGACAGAACCCAAAATCTGTCTCCCTGGAAAAAGTAATTTTCCTTTCATGAAGAAGCAGTGTGTTTTGGGGAAATCATATAATTACTAGGAGAATAAAGAATCTTTGAAATAAAAGCACAGGTACTCTTCCTTTTCCCTGATCTTGCCTCTTAGTGAGTATAGTTACCCAGTTGGCCAGCCAGACTGCTCCTTTTTTTGCCATATTTATTTTTTAATCGTCTGACATGACAAAAAATTGTCATTAGTACTAGAATACTGAGACAGGATAATGGTTTGTCACTTTGAAAGGAAGTGTCTCTAGAGCTTTGCCTGTGGGAGATCAGAGTCCTGTCAAAACATTCCATTCTGTGGGATTAAGCTCTTAAATATGTTAGAATACTTCCATTTATAGAACTCTCTTGTGACTTATAAGCAGTGATATTCAGGTACTGACAAATGGATTGATAAAAATCTTTCTCTGGTTTAATGATAGAAATAGAGTAAGAAAATCTAGGTCTGTTTTTTGTTTTGTTTTAGCATGAGTTATAAAGCCACACATTGGGCTTAAGGGGGCCAACCATTTCTCACTTAGATTTCACTTGCATCCTATGATTCTGAATGAATTTTTAAAATATTAGGCAGTGATATTGTCTTTTGAAATAAGAATTTTTTTTGCAAGTATTAAATGAGATCGTGTTTATCATATGTGTGGGCAATAGCATCTGGAGACACCTGTTGTTATCTACTATTTGAAAATCACTATAAAAAAATCACTGTACCAGATACGATAGAAGATGGCACACCTCAGAATTCCACGTAACATCCAGAAATTTCCCTGGTACTTCTTGAATTACCAACTTTTGTTGCAACAAACATAAGTAGTGCAACTTTTCTCAAAGATATTTCTTATAAACATTCTGGCACAGAATTATATTAAGGTTTTTCATTCAAGATGGCCGTTTGTCCAAAGATGTTGGCTAACCTTTATGATGAGCTTGTTAAAATTGTGGTAGGAAAAATAAATGGCATTAGTAGCAAGACCAGGAGGTCAATGACTTATCGAATCTTTATTTGAAAAGATAGAAGTGTTTTTGCTTCCATCCATCATGATTGAATTGGTAAAGGAATAGTTTTGCACTGAAAATAACTAAAAATTGTGAAAAATGTATATGAAATAGGTATATTTAGATATAGGATAATTAACAAAGAATGAAAACCAAAAAAAAAAAAAAAAAGGCATGGCACATGTGTAGAGTGAAACTCTGCAAGACAAAACAAGCACCTATCAGAGCTATGTAAAATGAAATTACTTAAGAATACACAATATTGCGAAGTGTTTAGGTTCTGATCAGTCAGAGTAGAGAGACTTTTTTTCAAGCCTGGAGTATTCAGTAGAGACTCTGGAAAGGACTAAACTAGCCTATATACTAACAGAGTCTAAATATAAATCTCAAAGAGATCAAGAAGCTCTACAACTAACCGTCTTCTAAAACAATGATCACTTTTAAAGACAACAAAATCTAGGCAGACAACAATGTGTTATTCACAATATCCTTCATATTTGCATATTCACATAGAAGGAAATTCCTTTATTTAGTAAAGGGTATCTATATTTGATCTTAGCCAAAAGGCCAAGAAGCGATTAGTAAAGGGTATCTCTATACATGCATGCATATAGACACTTATATGTACATACATATACATGCATATGTAACTTCTATTTTTTAATATTAATTTCAGTATAATTAACATACAATGTTATGTTAGTTTCAAATGTACAGTATAATGATTCAATAAGTCTATATATTACTCATTGCTCATCACAATAAGTGTACTCTTAATCCTCTTCACCCATTTTACCCATCTATCCACTCACCTCTCTGCTGGTAAAAATCAGTTTGTCCTCTGTAGTCAAGAGTCTGATTTTTGGTTTGTCTCTTTTTCTCTTTGTTCATTTATTTTGTTTGCGAATTTATAAATTTGAGTGAAATAATATGGTATTTGCTCTTCTGACTTATTTCTTTTAGCATTGTACTCTCTAGACCCATCCACGTTGTTGCAAATGGCAAGATTTCATCTTTTTATGGCTAAGTAATAATCCAGTGTGTGTGTGTGTGTGTGTGTGTGTCTACCACATCTTCTTTATCCATTTGTTTATCAATGGACTTTTGAGCTGCTTCCATAATTTGGCTACTTTAGATAATGCTGTAGTAAATATAGAGGTGAATATATCTCTCCAAAATTAGTGCTTTCATATATCTTTGGGTAAATAGCCAGCAATGGAATTATAGGGTTATGGTAGTTCTATTTTTATTTCTTGAATAAAATTTCAGAAACTGCATACTGTCTTCCATAGTGGCTATACTAGTTTGCATTCTCACCCATATTGCACAAGTGTTCCTTTGTGTTTCCTGTGGTTTTGATTTTAGCCATCTGACAGGTATAATGTGATATCCCATTGTGGTTTCGATTTGCATTTCCCTGATGATTAATGATGTTGAACATCTTTTCATGTGTCTGTTGGCCATCTGGATGTCTTCTTTAGAGAAATGTCTGTTCATGTCTTCTGCCTATTTTTTAAATTGGATTACTTGTTTATTGTTTTTTGTTTGTTTTTGGTATGGAGTTGTATGAGTTCTTTCTATATTTTGGACACTTAACTCCTTATCAGATATGTCATTTGCAAATATCTTCTTCCATTCAGTCTGTTGTATTTTACTTTTGTTGGTTGTTTCCTTTGCTGTCTGAAGCTTTTTATTTTGAAGTAATCCCAATAGTTTAATTTTGCATTTATTTCCCTTATCTCAGATATCTAGAAAAATGTTGCTATGGCTGATGTCAGAGAAATTACTCCTGGTACACTCTTAGGATTCTTATGATTTCAGGTCTCATATTCAGGTCTTTAATTGATTTTGAGTGTATTTTTGTGTATGGTATAATAAAATGGTCCAGTTTCATTCTTTTTTATTGCCTCATTTTCCCATCACAATTTGTTAGAGACTGTATATTTCTTATTGCATATTTTTTCCTCCTTTCTGGAAGACTAATTGACCATATAATCATGGGTATATTTCTGGGTTCTCTATTCTCTTCCATTGATCTGTGTGTCTGTTTTTGTCCTGGTACCATACTATTTTGATTGCTATAGCTTTGTAATAGACATTAAAGTCTGGAATTGTTATACCTTCAGTTTTGTTTTTCTTTTTCAAGATTGTTTTGGTTATTTGGGATCTTTTGTGGTTCCATACAAATTTTAGGATTGTTTCTTGTAGTTCAGTGAAAAATGTCATTGTTATTTTGATAGAGGTTACATTAAATGTGTAGATTATTTTGGATAGTATAGACATTTTGGCAATATTTGTTCTTCCAATCCATGAACATGGGATATTTTTCCATTTCTTTGTATCTCCTTCAATTTCACTTCATTAGTGCTTTGTTATTTTCAGAATCAGGTGTTTTCATCTTTTTGGCTACATTTATTCCTAGCTAAGTTATTATTTTTAATGCAGTTGTAAATGAGATCGTTTTCTTAGTTTCTCTTTCTTCTACTTTATTATTAGTATATAGGAATGCAACAGATTTCTTTACATTGATTTTATATCCTGTGACTTTACTGATTTATCAATTCTAGTAGGTGGTTTCTTTTGTTTTGTTTTNGGGTATCATGTTATCTGCAAATAGTAAAAGTTTTACTTCTTCCTTGCCTCTTTGGATACTTTCTTTTTCCCCTTCCTATGTCTGATTACTGTGGCTAGGACTTCCAGTACTATGTTGAATAAAAGTGGTGAGACTGAACATCCTGTCCTGACTCAGTGGAAAAGCTCACAGTTTTTCACCATTGAGTATGAGGTTAGTTGTGGCTTTTTCATATAAGGCCTTTATTATGTTGAGTTATATTTCCTCTAAGCCTACTTTGTTGAGGGTTTTCATCATGAACAGATCAAGTGCTTTTTATGAATCTATTGAAATGATTATATGGTTTTTTACCACTTCATTTGTCGACCTGATTCATCATGTTGATTGATTTGCAAATAAGGAACAACCTTTACATCCCTGGAATAAATCCCATTGATCATAATGAATGATTATTTTAATGTATGGTTGGAGCCAGTTTACTAATAGTTTGTTTTTTGTTTTTTGGGTTTTTTTTTTTTTTCTTAGGATTTTTGTATCTTTGTTTATCAGAGATATTGGTAGCAGAGTAATGCCCTCATAAAATGAATTTGGAAACTTTCTTTTCTCTTTTTTAAAAAAATAATTAGAGAAGAATACCTATTACCTCTTCTTTAAGTGTTTCATAGAATTCACCTCTGAAGCTGTCTGGTCCCGGACTTTTGGTTTTGGGCAGTTTTTTAAATTACTGATTCAATTTCATTGCTGGTAATTGGTCTATTCAAATTTTCTGTTTATTCTTAAATCACTTTTGGGAGGTTATATATTTCTAATAGTTTAACCACTTTTTCTAGGTTGTCCACTTTGTTGACATATAATTTTTCATAATATTATTCTATAATCCTTTGTATTTCTGTGGTGTCAGTTATTGTTTTTGTTTTTCGGTTCTATTTTGTTTATTCTCTAATCTTTATTATTCCTTTCCTTCTACTGACTTTAGGTTTTGTTTGTTCATCTTTTTCTAGCCTTCACTTGTAATATTAAATTGCTTATTTGAGATTTTTCTTGATTTTTGAGGTAGACCTATATTGCTATAAACTCTCCTCTTAGGACATATTTTGCTATGTCTCAAAGATATGGGAGCTTTATTTTCACTTGTCTTTGTGTATTATTTGGATTTCTTCTTTGAATTCTTAGTTGGTGCCTTCATTTCATAGTTACATCTTATTTAACTTCCATGTATTTGTGTTTTCCCCAGTGTTTTTCTTGTTACTTCTGATTTCATAACATTGTGGTCAGAAAAAATGCATTATATGACTTCAATCTTTTTGAATTTGTTGAGACTTTTTTGTGACAGAATATGGGATCTTTTGTGGAGAATGTTCTCTTGTGCACTTGAATGTGTATTCTCTTCTTTTAGGATCCTATCTGATCCAATGTGTCATTCAGAGACACTGTTCCCTTGTTTTTTTTCTTTTTGGATGATCTATCCATTGATTTAAGTGGAATGTCAAAGTCCCCTACTATTATTGTGTTACTACCAATTATTTTGTTTATGCTTCTTATTAGCAGCTTTATTTATTCAGGTGCTTCTATGTTGGGTGCATAAAGATTTATAATTGTTATATCTTCTTATTGGATTATTCCCTTTTTAATTATATAGTATCTTTCTTTGCATTTTGTTACAGTCTTTGTTTTAAAGTCTGTTTGACAGATATGAGCACTGCTACTCTGGCTTTCTTTTCTTGTATGGTAAGTGATTTTCCATCCCTTAACTTTTAATCTGCATGTGTCTTTAGATCTGTAATGAGTCTCTTGAAGGCAGCATAAATATGGTTCTTTTTTTTTTTTTTAAATATCCATTCTGTCATTCTATGTCTTTAGATTGGAGATTTTAGTTCATTTATATTCAAAGTAATTACTGCTAGGCATTTACTTATTACTGTTTGTTACCTGTTTTATATTATTCTTGTAGCTCTCCTTTCTTCTCTCATTCTCTATTTTCAAGATTTTCTGGCTTTCTTTAGTGTTATACTTGGATTCCTTTCTCTTTATTCCTTGCATATCCATTGCTGGCTTTTGATTTGTGGTTACCACTGAGTTTATGTATATCATCTTATCTATATGACAATCTATATTAAGTTTATGGTTCCTTGAGTTTGAACCCATTCTAAAAGTACTAGATTTTTACTTATCTACCCCTCCACATTTTAGATATGTGGTGTCATACTTTATGTCATTTTATTTTGTGAATCTCTTGACTGATTTTTATAGACATATTTAATTTTACTATTTTTGTGCTTCCTATTTTGCTTATTATAGCTTATGGTATTTCCTTTTCACTCACAGTATCCCATTTAACATTTCTTGTAATGCTGGTTTAGTGGTGATGAATTTCTTTAACTTCTGTGGGTCTGGAAAACTATCCTTCTATTCTGAATGATAGCCTTGCTGGATAGAGTATTCGTGGTTTTAAGATTTTGTTTTTTCATTCTGTTGTGTATATCATGCCACTCCCTTCTGGTCTGCCAAGTTTTTGCCAAAAAAAGAGCTGACAGCATTATGTAAGTGTTTTCTCTTGCTGCTTTACAAATTCTCTCCTTATCACTGTTTTTTTTTCTTTTGCCATTTTAATTATTATGTGTCTCATTTGGGCCTCCATTGTTTCTTTGTTTGTTTGTTTTGGTGGCTCTCTGGGCCTCCTGGGCCTGGATTTCTGTTTTACTCCCTGGATTCAGGAAGTTTTCAGCTATGTTTTTTAAAATAAAATTTCTGAACTCCTTTTCACTCTCTTATCTTTCTAAGATCCCTATAATGCAAATGTTATGCCTGATGGTGTTGCTGACTTCTCTTAATCTATTTTCATTAAAAATAATTTTTATGTTTGCTTGTTTTTGAGAGAGAGGGGCAAAGTGTAAACAGGGGTAGGGCAGAGAGAGAGAGAGAGGGAGACACAGAATCTGAAGCAAGTTCCTGGCCCTGAGCTGTCAGCACAGGGTGTGACACAGGACTAAAACTCAGGAACTGCGAGATCATGACCTGAGCTGAAGTCAGTTGCTTCACTGACTGAGCTACCAAGGCGCCCCAAACTATTTTAATTTTTTAAAATGTGTTCATTTTCATTTTATTATTTGTTTTTCTCTCTCCCATTCATTTTTCTCTCTCCATTACTCTGTCCTCCGGGTCACTATCCTATCTTCTGCTTCCCTAGTCTACTATGTCTTCCATCTAGTTTTGTTGTTGTTGTTTCAATTATTGCATTCTCCATCTCTGATTCATTCTTATTTCTGTTTTCTGTCTCTCTGTTGAAGACCTCACTGAGGTCTCTTCTCAAGTCCAGTGAATACCTTTATGGCTATTACTTTAAATTCTCTATCAGGCATATTACTATCTTTCTTTAGGCCTCTTGCTGTGATTCTGTCACGTTCTTTTACTTCTATTCTTCTGTCTCCTCATTTTGTTTAATTCTCTGTGTCTGTTTCTGTGTGTTAGGAAAGAAAGACACATCTCCTTCTCTTGAGTATAATGGCCTTATGAAGAAGAAGATGTGTGGTGTCCTACAGTGCACTATCCCTGGAGATTCAGGAGTCTCTGTGTGTGTTGTGTACACCCCGCTGTTGTTGATGAGCTGTGTTTTCCTTCATGTAGTTGTCTGCAATGGCTCTCTGCCTATTATAGGCAGAGTTTGGTCCCTGTGTTGTTAGTGGGTGTTAGGCCAGGCATTTGCTGGAACCGGTGTAGAAGCCAAGTATAGGGTGCTCTCTCTGTGTTGTCTGCTGAGAAGCTTTTTTTGGTGGGCAGGGCTTGCAGTCAGACTGACTCTCTTCCCCACTGTCCACTGCTTGAGCTATAGTTGGACTGGTGTATGTGGTTATCTTCCCTTCTTCCTGGAGCAGGAATCACTTTGGAGAGGTGCTATCTCCTGTCTAGGCTGCTTGGACACTGATAGGCTTGTGCCACCACTTTGGATGGGCTCTGTCCATGTGGGTATTGGAGTTAGGTCCATAGGAGAATGCAGAGGTGAGAAACACAGTGTCAGCCAAGTCTGTTGTGGGAGCGGTGCTTCCTCTACCTGGAAAAAAACGCTCCCAAAGTCATCTGGTTTGGTGGGGGCAGTTCTACAGAAGTGTGTGGGGGCAGTTTTTAGCAAGCTAGACAGAGGGCTTGGCACTGTGCTGATTCCTGCACGTGTCCTTTTATCTAGACTATGGAATGGAGGAGCTGGCTCTGGCTGACTTCCTTTGTTTTTAGAGAAGTCTCCCAAAGTTCCTTGCACTTCTAGAACATGCTCTAAAATTATTAAATAAATCTCCTTCCTGTATACCCCAGGTGTTTCTCAAACTGCTCCTTCTATAATGTATCTCCAAGGGACTATTTGTTGTGCTGTCTCTTTAAGGGTGAGACCTCTTTCCTGTCACCCTCTTGGCTGTCCTAGAGCTGAGCCAGCTGATTTTTCAAGGTCCAGGGGGAAAGCCCCACTGATTCTACAAACAAACAAACAAACAAACAAATGCCCATAGCAGGGAGTCTGGCCTTCAGAGCCAAATGTTATGGGGATTCATCTTTCTAATGCAGGACCCCCATGCCAGGGATGCTCAGAGAGGGGTCCTCTCCTCTCCCCTCCTCAGGCCCAGGTCTCCCTCTCTCCTGAGGAGAGTACTACTGGGCTGTTTTGCTCCTGCCATGTCTCTGCCCTTCCTACCCTCTTCTATGTGGCCTCCTCTACATTTAGCTATAGAGAGTCTGTTCTACCAGTTTTGGTCATTTTTTGGTTTATTTACACTGATGTGGGTGTTATCTAGATATATCCATGGGATGAAGTGAATCCAGAAATTCCAACTTAACCATTTCCCCGGAAGTCCTCAAAAGAACTTTTAAATAAAAAAAAACAAAACAAAAAAAACAACAACCCATACCAAGGTATAATACCATGAAATTTCAGGGCACTAAAGAAAACTCTTTCAAGGAGAGTTAAAATTTTACCTCACAAAGTCAGTCTAATAACTTGAAACCTGACTGCCTTTTAGAATTTTTATTAGAAACTTGATGATAAAAGTAGATAAATGGAGACCAGCAGAACAAGGAGACTTTTTGAACTTTGATAATGTTACCTTAAAGTATCTTTAATTATAATACTATTAGAAATGCAACTCAGAAAGCATACCTATAATAACACATTTGTTTTCAAGAAATTTCTTAAGGATGTTTTCCGACACAAGTGAAACAACAATCAGAAATAGGATGTGATTATATAAGAAATACTGGAACTCTGTTCTGAGTATAATGAAAAGAAATTGGCCTAGATTTGAATAATAGTGAGCAAGTATGCTTCAAGAACAATGTCTTCTAAGAAGAATGCAATGAACTCTAAACATTCAGAATGGCTAGTAATAGAAACTAGAAAGAATCTAAATGTTCATCAATAAATGAGTGGATAAATTGTGGTATGTTGGTACATTATAATACTAGTTACCAATAAAAAATAAATTAATGGCTTTTACCTGCAACAACATGAGTGAATCTAAAAATCATGCTGAGCCAAAAGAAGCAGGCAGATAATAAAGGTGCTAGTTTTAAATATTTCATAAAACTTTTAAAAATGCAAATAATTCATAGGGAAAGAGTAGATCATTTGTACTTGGGTTGAGGAATAAAGATAGAGATGAATTACAATGTGGTGTGATGAAACTTTTGGAGGGTGAAGGAAATGTTTGTCATCTTGATTGTGGTGGTAATTTCACAAATTTATATATATGTGAATGCAGAATCCATTGTGCGCTTTAAACAAGCAAAATTGAATATTTCAGTTATAGATCAATGAAATTATAAAACATAAAATCATATTTGAGTTAAGATTGCATTTGACTACCTTCTGTCTTCTTTGATATGCCCTAAGTTACCAAAACCAAGTTAATTGTTTAGCTAAATAACAGGTTAATGGTCCTTTTGGGCATTAAGAAAGCTGAAATGGAACAGTGTTTTCTTAATTCTGCGGGTGAGAATATATGTTTTGTAAATGATTTTTTTAAAAAGAGGAAAGATAAAACATCTGTAGTCTAATAAGCACATTGTAAATGCATTGATTTTTCAACTTTTATAACCATATGATAGGATAATTTTTTTCTGTCTTGCTAGGATAATATTTTTGGTTTTCATCTTTTTTTTTTTTTTTAAATATTTTTTATTTATTTCTAGGAGAGAGAGAGAGACAGCATGAGCAGGGGAGGGTCAGAGAGAGAGGGAGACACAGACTCTGAAACAGGCTCCAGGCTCTGAGCTGGCAGTCAGCACAGAGCCCAACGCGGGGCCCGAACCCATGAACCGCGAGATCATGACCTAAGCGAAAGTCGGACGCTTAACCGACTAAGCCACCCAGGCGCCCCTTGGTTTTCATCTTTAAATAAAACTTATTCTTTGGCTTTAGCTTCAGGTTAGGCTTTTAATAATAAATCATAGACACTACATGCACACAAATATTTTATGTCCCTTAATGTTTCAGTTATTTATTGCTCCATAAAAAAATGACCCCAAATTTCCGGGTGTAAACAAAAATAATCATTTGTTTAACTCACCGATCTGCTTCTTGGGCAAGGTTCATTGGAAACAAGTCAGGCTTGTTTCATAAAGTGTCACCTAGGACAGCTCAACTGCCATCTAGAATCCCAGAAAGACTGGATTGCTTATGTTTGATATTGATTTGGTTAGTCAGCTGGTATCTTAGCTGGAGCTGTCCTTCCAAACATCTACCTGTCACTGCTTGGTATCCTATGTAATACTATCTGGTTTCCAAGAGCAAGTATTCTATAGAACCAGGTGGAAACTGTTGACTTGCTATCTCTTCTCGTGTCACAAGTTACCCCAAAATTGAATCGAATTGAGCAATATCATTTATTACCTCATGGGTTATTGTGCTTTTTTGTTTTTTGTAGTTTTTTGTTTTGTTTTGTTTTGTTCATATCTGGGAATCTGGGCATGTCTTTTAAGTATCCTCTGTGTCAAGGTCTCTCACAGGCTGTAATCAAGGTGTCAACTTGAGGTGTAGTCTTCCTAAGATTTGACTGGAGACATTTCTGGTTCTAAGGTTGCTCACTTGGCTGTTGGCAGGATTCAGTCTCTGATGGGCTATAGAACTGAGAGTCTCAGTTTTTCACTGGCTGCTGGTCATAAGTCATCCTCAGTTCCTTGATGTTTGGCCCTCTGAAACATGCTGAGAAGGCAACAGATAGAAAATCCAGTAAGAGAGAAGCTAGTGTTTGTTAACCAATCATTAAAATCATGTCCTATCTCCTTTGGCACATTCTATTTCTTAGACACAAGCATCAGCTCTAGGTTAGACTCAAGGGAAGATTTCACAGAGTCACAAATACTGGGAGGTGGGGATTATTGCAGAGTACTATAGCTATATTTCCATTTATGATTGTCTTAGAAATTATTTAACATTCCTCCCATTATTTTCTGTTAGTCAAGGTGGGCACAAAGTTCTGCCCAGATTCAGTATTGAACCCAGTACTCAGAGGAGGATCAATTTCCCATTAAATAAAATACATGCTGACTGGGATATATGGTGGAGAACACCTCTGGAAAATGCAGTTGTCTACACTTGGTAATTATAAATAGGCAGGGATTCATTACAGCATATATTTTTGATTACTATTAACATTATCAAAATATTTGGATTTTTTGTACCATTTCTATTCTGGAAAATATATAGAAACATATATATATATAATATACATATATTATATATATATACATTTTCTTTATAGAAAAAGTGAAACATCATGATATATTACAGAAATTTTGACAAAAATCTATAAAATTATAAACATAGTTATGAGACAACAAAAAAATCTGTTGTATGATAAAATAGCCTAATATTTAGTGTTCATACACAGACACTACATATTCAGAGGTAAGCTATATTTTGAAAATATTCTTTGGCACTAGAAAAATCTAAATTTTAATTTTTATACTATTAAGTATATGGCTTTAAGAAAATATTTAATTTGAGGTTCAATTTCCCTATTAATAAAATGACATTAGCTCTTAGAGTTGATCTCAAATTTGTCCTACGTTCCCCAGCCACATGTTTTCTTAATGTAGGAAAGCCTTTTCAGGCCCAACTAGTAAGGGATGAATTTCACCTGATTTTTTATTGTCAGCAGGACTTCTATGCTTCTTCCTTGCCTGTTCTGCCCTGCTGGCCTTTTATAGGTACAACTCTCTTGAGACAGAAAAAAGAAAAAGAGCCTACTTCTCCATCATCTGTTGTTAGGTTGGGGTTCAGGAGATTCTGTCTGGATTGCCACTGTCAGCTGCTGGTGGAGAGAGTAATAAGATGCTTTGCCACTGGGCTCTGCCTCCAGTCTGGTTCCCCAACACTAACCTCCAACCTTTCTCTTTTCATTTCTTAGAATTCTCCTCTGGTAACCACTTTAATTATTTCTAGGATTTATAGTTACAATTAGAGAGAAAGAACAGGCAGAGATGAGTATGTAATCTTATCTGGAAAGGAAGTTTGTTTTCTGTTTTTTTTTTTTTTTTTTTTTTTGTCTGTAATAGAATTATTTTTCTCTATTTTGCAGAGAATAATAACATTATAAAAGCACTTAGACTAAGAGTTAGTATTCTGAAAATTAATTTCAGAAGAGTTTAGAATTTTATAGACATCTATGTTAGCTACAAATAGAAAATTCACGTCTTTTGACAGATTCTTGATTTCCACAAGATGTTTTGGACCCTTAATGGTATCTCTAATCTGCAGAATACTCCTGACTATATTGTAAGAAAATATCTTTCAAGTGAATAACGGGATATGCATGTGAACAATGCCAAATTTGGGTAAAGGATTGCTAAACCACACCATGGTTCTCAGATTGCTTGCTACTTCTAGGAAGTACTTTAATTTGCCACATCTATGGAGACAGAAATGACTGGCATACTTCCTGTCTTTGAAAAGCCAACAGTCTGAGAGATCAGAGAGGAAAACTCATAAGTATGCTTTAAGAAGGGGGGTGGGCAACAAAGCAAAAGTGAAGAGGGAGTTAGTAGAAACACACAACTATAGGAGGTGAAGGAGAGACAGGGGGAGTGTAGAAACAGAACTATAGGTAGGTCTTTAGAGAGCCTTGTTCCACAAAGCCATCCCTGAACATGAACAATGCAGCAGATGTTATAAACCCAAACAAAACTCATTAATTGTGCCCTCAGTGTTCTTTCTTTTTTCAAGAAAGTTGTGAATTGGGATAACATTCTAGTTATATTAACTGGATCTAGATGCATAACATAACTTAGTGAACAATGGCTGTACAGAAAGATGTGCTACACTGAGATTTAATTTAAACTAACTCTATTTAGGGCAACAAATATATTTATTTTAAAAGTGACCCAGATAAAGCTTGCTTATTATGAAATTCTGGAATATATGTGTCCTAAAATTTTATAAACTTTCTTTCCATTTCCATAAGTATTATTTTCCTTTACTTCTTTTTAAAAAAATTTTTCAATGTTTTATATATTTATGAGAGAGAGAGAGAGAGAGAGAGAGACAGCATGAGCAGGGGAGGGTCAGAGAGAGAGGGAGACAGAATCTGAAGCAGGTTCCAGGCTCTGAGCTAGCTGTCAGCTCTGAGCCCGACGAGGGGCTCAAACCCACAAACCTTGAGATCATGGCCTGAGCCAAAGTCAGATGCGTAACTGACTGAGCCACCCAGGCACCCATATTTTCCTTTACTTCTAATATACTAGATACTGCTGAGTTCAGGAAGAGATCAGATGACTTATTCAAGACCATGCAGTACACCAGCTACACGTTTTATTTCTTCCTTACTGTCATTTAATGCCTACTCCCCATAGACACTAATTCTCAAAACACCTAAGAAATGCGCGCGCGCGCACACACACACACACACACACACACACAAAAGATTTTGTACTATTAGATCTTACCTTAGGAGAAATAAAAATGTATCCTCACACAAAAACAATATGCAGATGTTTATAGCAATTTTATTTATAATTGCCCCAAACTGGAAATAGTGAAAATGTTCTTCAGCTGTGAATGAATAAACAAACTCTGATGGATCCTTACAATGGAAAACCATTTGGAAATAAAAAGGAACCAATTATGCCACAATAACACAGATGAACTCAAATGTCTTATGCTAAGGGAAAGAAGCCAGACTCAGATATTTGCATGATGTATATTAGTCTGACTATGTAATTTGTAGGGCCCAGTACAAAGTGGAAATAAGGGCTCTATTGTTCAAAATTAAGAGTTTTGGGGATCCTGGGTGGCTCAGTCAGTTTAGTGTCCAACTCTTGATTTTGGCTCAGGTCAAGATCCCAGGATTGTGGGGTCGAGCTCCGCTTTGGGCTGAGTGTGGAGCCTGCTTAACATATTCTCTCTCCCTCTCTCTCCCCTCTCTTCCTTCCTCCCTCTCCCTCTCCCTCCCTCCTTTTCCTCCTCCCTACCACTTGTGCTCTCTCTCTCTCTCTCTCTCTGTCAAGAAATTTTCAATACAGTGGCAACAGAACGTTAAGCAAATGCAGGGCCTTTGTAAGTGCAGGTGTGTGTGACTGTGTGGGTTACAGTCCCATGAAGCTGGCACTGACTATATCATTTCATTACTGTGACATTCTCAAAAGACAAATCTACAGGAATAGAAAAGGCATCAGTATTTCCAGGGGTTAGAGTGAGAGTGAGCAGTTCATTTCAAAGGGCATAAAAGAGTACGTTGGGATAATGCCTTGCTAGAAGTGGTAGCTACACAATTATATGCGTATGTCAAAATTCATAGAACTAGACATGGAAAAGGGAAAAGTTTCCCTGTAAATTATATAAGTCTGACTTAAAATCCAACTATGTATCAACATTTTATTGAAGAATGGCTATAAATGATTCCGGTCATACATGGAATATCATACAAACAAAATATGATGGAAAGGGCAGGGATAATGACCTAGACTGGAATATCTTCTTGGCCTCTTCCTAGAAGAGTGATATAGCTTCAGTCATTTGATGTCTTTGACTCACAATTTCACTGTCCCTAAAACATGGTGGCAATAGTAAGTCAAACTTATAGGGCACTGAAGGATCAAAGAAGGCAATGACTGTGGAATTTTTTTCAAAATTTTTTAATATTAAAGCACTCTGGGATTATTATTAGCAGTGGTAATAATAGAAGCACCAACTTACCATCTTTCTTTCATCAAGCTTAAAGATTTGTCATGGTGCATATTTCTAATTCTGAGAAGACAATTGAAATCAGAAGTTCACGTTAGCAGTGTTCTACGGATATAATTTAATATATAGCACATTTTAAACCTGGAGAGAGTTGTTTTTGCAAAGTGCTATATTCTTTGTGAGGAATCTGTTTAATACCTGGTGGACTAAAAATTGAATTCTTATTCTCAACTCAGTGGCTATTCTCCCCACCTGCCTCCCCCGCAAGGCTAAAATGAATATACAAATCAACACCATTCTTCTACTTTACTTTTAAGTTTTAGCAATCACTTTTGATGGTTTTGTAATCTTCAAGTAATATAAACAGTATGGCTAAATAGTGATTGATCATAAATATGTAATGGGGATGAAATAGTGAAAATTTGCACAGTTGATTCAATTCTTCAGATACTTTTCATATAAATATAGCCAGACGCACAATAATAGATATAAATACTGGTAAGCACACAACTTTAAAGAGTATTGCCTGGCACATTCTATAACCAGATATATGACTCACATTTGCCTTTTAACTTAATGAGGGAGAAGAAAGGAATCACATAGAGCTCTGAGATGCTTTATGTCCCCATTGTACCTGATGAGAATGTAATCCAATATAGCACCTCCTCACTTTTCAATATAATTATTTATTTAAATACATATTAGCTTCCATCTGATTTAGAAACTTCTCAATGACAGGATATGAGCCTTATTTATTTTCATTTTTAGCTATAATATCTTTTACTAGCGCATACTTATTTTTCTAATGACTTTTGCTTCCAGAGTAAAGAAAACTAGATGTTAACTGGTGGACAGAGTGGCAAATTGGACAGGGCACTGAATATTGTCAGAATACTTGAATATTGTTTTCTTACTAAGGATTAGCAACATTGGATGTGAGCCTTAACATTTTCTGAGCCCCAGTTTTCTGAATAGTTAAGTGCCTAGGAAAATACTTGGCTTGCAGCATTCTCTCAGTAAATATCAATTGTTGGACATCTTCCCCCTAAAGCATCATCATATAGTACTTCACAGGAGTGTTATAATGGTCAAGTGTAATAATGGATGTGAAATGTAAAAATGCTCTCTTTTTATGTTAAGCTCTATTCAAAACAAGGAAAAATGAGAAAGAGTGATGGATTTGAGTAAAAAGAGCTTTACCAATAGCACAGATTCTGTCACCAATCAGCTAAATTACTTTGGACAAGATTTGTACTATTTCTGGATTTTTACCAAAAAATGAAGGGCTGTAAATTTCATTCTATATCCAGAATATTTAATTCAGTTGGACAGGGATGCATATTCTATATTTAAAGCAAGCTAAGCACACAATTTTACATAATACTGTCTCTAGTTCAAAATATATCATAACTGGGGATCCTAATTAGGAAACTCAATAATACAGTTAATAAAATATAAACTGGTTTAAAGATTCCATTTCAAACAGTTATTTATTCATTTATTTTTGCTATGATATACCAAGAGTGGTTTGTGTTTTTTGCATTCCACAACTTCTATACCATTAACTTTTGTATTGGTATTTTGTCTCAACTGTATTGTAAAATCCATAAAAACAGGGTGATGGGTTATATATATTTTCAATACTAGCTAGACATTGTCTTGCACTTAGTAGTTGCTTAATAGATATGTATAGGCTGATTGATTCAAATCTAATGTCTCTGTAATCAATCATATATTTTAGAGTATTGATCCATGATTGAGTTCAATTAATGGGCAGGCTAGACAGAGTCAACAAGCTCCTAAATTTCACTATGGAATAAAAATTTAAGAAAATTTAAGAACGCGCTTCAGATTATTTGAGAATATATTTAGCTATAATCAATTACAATCATTCATTGTTGGACATCTAGGTCTATTATACAGTCCAGTGTAAGTGTAATTGTCTTACAATAATGATACACATAGAAATTCATACAGATAAGACTAATGCATCTTCCTGAGACAATTATAGTCCATTTTCCATTAGCCAGAATGAAGTAAGTTCCATTTTCATTAGTCACAACTTCTGACTCTGGAAGGATAGAGAAAGTGAAGGACAACATCTGATGTTCATGAGTCATTCTATTTGTCCCTTCTTTGGCTGGGCTCCAGTACCTAAGAGAAGCAAAAGCTCATTGTGGCTTTAAGATCATGTCCTTCTTGGGGCGCCTGGGTGGCTTAGTCGGTTAAGCGTCCGACTTTCGACTTTCGCTTAGGTCATGATCTCGCGGTTCGTGGGTTCGAGCCCCACGTCGGGCTCTGTGCTGATTGCCAGCTCAGAGCCTGGAGCCTGTTTCAGAGTCTGTGACTCCCTCTCTCTCTGACCCTCCCCTGCTCACGCTGTCTCTCTCTCTCTCTCTCTCCTAGAAATAAATAAAACATTAAAAAAAAAAAAAGGTCATGTCCTTCTTCCCATTCCATAATCAATTACACGTTACTGATAATAAGCATGGTGTTTTGTCTTTGCTTTAGTCTGAGTGACCAATTACCTACTAAAAGTGATCTCTCTGGCACATGGAAGCCCTCAATTTTGGCACCCTAATTAACTTTCCAAGGACCTACAAACTGTCTTAAATCAGTCGATGTAATTATTTAAAAACACACAATCAATATCATTCCATTCTATTAATTTGGCTTAATTATTGCACTTGCTACTTAGACTTTTTAGATTAATTTTAAGTAAACTGAGGAACTTGTCCTAATTTCTTTTCACTATCAGTTTAGTTTATATAATTTTAAACTTGACCAAATGGAATTTTCAAATTTCCAAGGTCATTAGTATCTACAGTGGTTGTTAAAAATAAGTTGATTTCAGAGAATACTTTCTTTTCAATGAGAAGTTGTATCCAGTAACCAATTATTGGTAATGACCACGGATTAAAATTTTTGAAATGAGTAAATTTTTAGTTTTAAAAACAGGTACTTCACACTTTGGAATATCAGGGCAAAGACTTGCTAGCTCACAGCAATACAAATGTCCAGATTACAGTTCAAGGCATGACCTTTATTATGCATAAGTATTTTTTCTTTGCAAGAAATAACTTTGCACATAAAATTTTATGCTATTTTCAGGCTTGGTTTGACTACAATAAATCTTTTACTGAATAAGCCTTAATACCAGTATAGAGAGCACAAGTGAGTAAGTCAGAAAATGGTTTGACTTAGCAAATCTTGAAGTTATTACTTGATTAGGAGGGATTTATGTATTCCATAATCTAGTCTGGGAAAGATTTGCTCCATCTAAACTCTTTAATTAATAAAGCCTACATTCTCAAAATGTAATCTGATTTGAAAATATTCTCATTTTCTTCTAATTTTTGGAGTATAACATAGAGAATGAACATGGACTTGTGTTTTAGATGGTTATTTAAATGCTGTTTCCAATTTCCTGACCTTCAGAAAGTAATTTATTCTTTCTGGGCTTCAATTACTTCATTTTGAGAAAGAATAGAGAATATTAACTTACAGCATTGTTGTCAGGAGAGTGATGGCATGTGTAATATGTCTACCACAGTGTCACACATATGGTAGATACCCAGTGAACATTGCTTCCTTCATCTGAGATTTCTTGCCTGTTTTTTATTTTTACTAATCTGTTCACATGAAACTATTATATAAGTGTTATGAGTTATCACAAAGTACGTCTTTGTCAGTCGGCTCAAAAAGCAGGAGTTACCATCACCCATTTCTGGAATAACTCTCATCCTTTAGCTATAAAAATAAAGGACTATTGTAATTCTCAGTTGAAACTGTGTAAGAAGTTTTGGAGTATTCAAGCATCTCTATCCTTATCATTTAAGAACATCTATGTCAATATTTTCCTCACTCACTAAAAAAATTAGAGTCACCACTGATTGCAGAAAAAAAAAAATTTTAATGTTTTATTTATTTCTGAGAGAGAGAGAGAGACAGCATGAGCAGGGGAGGGTCAGAGAGAGAGGGAGACACAGAATCTGAAGCAGGCTCCAGGCTCTGAGCTGGCTGTCAGCACAGAGCCCGACGCGGGGCTCAAACCCACGAACCGTGAGATCATGACCTGAAAAGAAGTCGGACGCTTAACCGACTGAGCCACCCAGGGGCCCCTGATTGTATAAAATATTCAAACTGATAAGCAACCCTAGCCTTGGAAGCATTCATCTTTTTGACTATTGTTGAGGGAAGACCAAATTACCTAGCAGTAGGTGGTTGGTTTCCCCAATAAGCAGATTAGCATGCAGGAAGTTTATTGGGAGTCTCTTGTATTCAGTATCTAAAGAAGAAAAGGGAAAGGAAGGAATGGGAAGGGGAAAAGAAGGAGAGTGGATGAGGAGGAGAGGGGGAAGGACTAGAAGAGTAGAGAATGGAAGTCAGAGGAGAGAAAGAAGCAGACCAGAGGGAGAAGTTGAGCAGAAACTTATTTCGAGGGAAACATCATATGTCCTCACAGGGAAGTTGTCCTGTATTGAGGTGAGGTGACTGGTGCTTTATATCCCTAAAATTATCAGTCATTGGATGTAAAATTCTTGACAAGGAGACTCATGTTGAACAAGACCAGCTCTCCTCAGTTGAGGCAATAACCCAAAGTGGGTGGGGACCTAGAAAGGTCTTCTGGTAGCACTGTCAGCAGATGGGGAAATAAATCCTTTATTACTGATGGGGGGGGCGGGGAGGTGGTCAATATGGTACACCGTGGTGCCTTTCTGCACTTTTACTTTGCACGATGATTTAAATATTCTCAGCCCCTCAAGGTACACACACAATGACCTTCACCCATTTCTCCTGCTAATCTTTACCGGCTCATCAATTCAGAAGTACCAGAGTCTCCAGAGTCCTGATTTACTGTCTTCTCCTAGGTTAGATGTGCTATATCTCTTAAGAGATGCCTGAGTTCTTCATCTTATAAGAGATGCTAAATTACATCTGCCCCAAAACACCTCAGTAATGCAACCTCCCATGCTTCAGCAAAATAATGAAGTTGCTTTTGCTTCTCTGTCCTTATATCTATCTACTAAATAAGTGTGTGAAAAGAAAAAAAAATTAAGGCAATATTGCATTAGATTGTTTTGACAGGTGACTGGATAGAAATCCGAGGTAGTAGATGTAGATATGGTTGTTTTAATTCATGTAACTGGAAGTTCAAATATATTACTTCTTAGATTAAATTAACCTCTGATCAATAGGGGAGAGCATTTTCCTCTTTCATAGCACCATAAGAGATGGAATTTTCCAAACTTCATGGCAGTTGCTGCTGCTTTGCCTAGTAGTTACAATTGTTAAGTACTGATTAACAATGTTTTAACCTCTTCTCCTGGAATTTTGGCTATTAGCATTACCTAATTGCTTCCTTGTCTCTGTGATCTTTAAGCCATAAGAATTGACGTAAAAATAAAATTGCAATCGCAGTAGGGGAAATGGAGGAGAGAGTTTTACCATGGAGGTATGGTCTGTCCAACCCTGATCTGTGGAAAGCTTCCATGACCTCGAAAGAGGGAATACTAGAGAAGATTGCAAGCAGGGAATGAATGCAAGAGTGTGGTTGGGATCTAAGGGCTCCCTGTTACCCTTTCTTCTTCGCCTTCAGTTTTCAAATAGTAGATAACTATTACTCTTCTGATTGACACGAGAACAATGTAAACAAATACAATTCTTCCATTGCAGAGAGAATACATTTTCTCCCATCATACCATCATAGAATAAGTCTTGTGTATACAACAAGTTCACTTGACTTTCTGCACAAGTCAGATCTTCAAAATTAAGTTACATTGTATTGAGAATTGTTCAACTCAAAGGTTTCTATGTAGTGCTCTTTTTTCCCTTGACAGATCATAAAACTGAAATTTGACTCTTTTTCATCCTCAGCCTGTATTTTTCTAATAGGTACTATATTGTGGAAAAGGTGGGAAAACAAGGTGTCCAAGCATAACAAATGGGAGAATATTGTACCAAAAAGGATGGGATTTTTTTTTTTAATTGGGCTTCTCTAGTTCAGAACAATGCAGTGGTCTCTGCAATGTTATTTGGTATATGAGATACTTTGTGTTTCTTTACCTGCTCTTGTCTCAGCTTTTATGTTGTAAAGGCCATTGGATCTGTCATAGAAAATATGGCAAAGTTGTGAAATTTTTCTTTAAAATTGTCTATTTATATAGTGCCTGATGAGCTTTTGTAATCCAACCAATTACGGGAACACTGTTCCATTGTGATATAGTACAAATCTATTAACTTCTAGAATATTAAAGAAAATATGCTAACCACATGCAATATTGTTCAGCTTGTGAATGAAACGTCATTCTCTTTCTTGAAATTGGAGAATGTTGTAGGGTTTTTTTTTTCTTTTTTGTGATCACATTTCCATGCCAGAAAGATTTTGTTTTCAATCCTGTTGGTATCTTCTGACACTCTTCATTTTCCTTTTATGGCTTTTTAATTATTTCATTAATTTCACCTATCAGCATGAAGGATAATGCTCATTCAGAGTATGACAGTTCTCCATTTGGCAAATTGTTGTTATAGAGGGTATTGTCGGTTTGATGTTGAATCTGATAAAATATCCCATTTAAGCATTCAAATTTTAAATTCACATAGCCTTTATGTATGAGAACATTTCCTAATAAGTATCATTTAGGAGGTGCTAACTTACAATATTTTATAGCATCTAGTATTAACAATGAAGAAAAGAAGAAAGAAGTCTGGAGTAGGGGAGACTGGTGAAAATAAGTGGAGACACAAAATAGAAATAACTCTGTCTACAGAAATAGCTCTGTGCAGAAATGATGCTTACAAGTCACCACGGGGAGAAATAGAACATGTGCTGCAGATGTGTGTGATAACTGACGAAACATTGAATTTATTGTCTGTTTGGGGAGAAGTCACAAATAAAAATTCAAATATATTATGCCTGGTAGAAAGGTTGACATATACAACTCAATTCAGGGAAACAACAGACCCTGAAACTCTGCCATTTTTGAATTATCAGGTCAACTTAATTCCAGGGAGACCTGTCATCTCTCTGAGAAATAAAACCCAGCTGATGTTATTGTTAGGCACAATCCATTCACTGCATACCATGAGGGCCAAGAACCTTATTCTCCAGGGAACAGATTCATGATTTTTCTCCTTTTGGAGGAAAAAAAATCTGAAAGTGCCATTTTTTGAGTAGGAAAGAAAATGCAGAATGCCTCCAATAGCAAACTAATAGATTGAGCTTGATAAAGGGGAATGGGAATTTCAAATACCCTTTGAAAATTCCTTTAGAGACTATGAGGAAACACATGAGTAAATTGGGTGAGCAGGAGGGGCTTGCCTCAGAAGGGAACTTTCTCTCTCCTCAGAAAGGACAGTAAAACGCATACTAATGTGTGGCTATTATTTTCTTAGTTTTAGCAAGCAATTTGTGAGTTTATGAATATAGACACCAATATATTTTATGCATAAAAAGAGTTCTTAGATATTTTGACATAGAATGATTGTTTCAATTTACACTGGTCTTTCCATATACTTAAACAAAATGTACTTGCCATTGAAGTCTTCTCTCTGTACTGCATAGGGAAGCGCAGCTTCTCCTGGTGATAAACAAAGTAAAGTAGACTGGGTTTATGCAAGATGAATAGAGTTCCATGGCTACCTTTGAGCTGTTGATATAGCAGCTACAACACCATCAGTTTGGGCTTCCCCTCCAAAAAGCAGCAGTGGGTGGAATGTTACACGCTGTAGAGACAGGAAGAACCTCAAGGGAACACCTTCACAATAGTTCTGTCTGAAACTTCTGCGTGGCTATAATGCCATGTGACTATTATCCTATTTTTCCCTCAGGTGTCAGAAACTTCTCCAGAGAATGTAATTGATAGATGAAAGCCTCAACCTGGAAATCACAAGGTTCTTATGAATGTTAAGGCTTAGTGCATATTTAGGTTCTTTCCTTCTCTCTCTTTGTCTCTCCTTTTTCCCTCTTGATTATCTAGCTAAAGCTCTGCCAATTTTGTTTTTCTTTTCAAAACACCAATTCTTGGTTTTGTTATTTTTTTCTATTGTCTTCCTATTCTCTGTTTCATTCGTTTCTGCTCTAATCTTTATTGTTTCCTAACTTCTTCTTAAATTGGGCCTTGCTTAATTTTTCTAGTTCCTTGAGATATAAAGTTAGGTTGTTGAAGATTTTTTTTCTTGATGCATGTGATTAGTATTATAAACTTTCCTTTTAAACTGCTTTTGTTGCATCCCATTAGTTTTGGTATATTGTATTTCCATTTTTATTTGTCTCAAGATTTTTTTAATTTCCTTTTTGATTTCTCCTTGGATCTGTTTGTTGTCCAGGAATGTATTATTTAACTTCTACGTATCTGTGAATTTTCTAGCTTTCCACTTGTTATGGATTTCTAGTTTCATACTGTTGTGGTCAGAAAAGATAATGATGTAATTTCTCTGTTTTCTTGAATTTGTTGAGATCTGTTTTGTGGTCTAACATGTGATGTATCCTAGAAAACATTCCATGTGTGCCTGAGAAGAATGTGCATTCATTCTCCTGCTGTTGGAGGGAATATATGTATATGTCTGCTTGGTACATTTGATCTTTAGTGCTGCTCAAATCCACTGTTTTCTTATTGGGTCTCTCTATGGACTATTTATCTATTGTTATGAATGAGATACTAAAGTACTCAGCTATTATCATTTTGCTATTTATTTTCCCTTTTGGTTCTGTTAGTATTTGCTTTTTATATTTAAGTGCTCTGATTTTGGGTGAACAGATGTTTATAACAGGTGTATCTTCTTGATGGATTGACCGTTTTATTACATAATGACCTTCTTTGTCTTGTTTGTCTATATTTAGCTTAAAATCTATTTGGTCTAATGTAAGTGTAGCTACCCCTACTTTCTTTTGGTTACCATTTGCTTGAAATTTCATTTATCATCCGTTTACTCTTAGTCTGTGTGAGTCTGTAAAGCTCTAGTGAGTCTCTTATAGGTGGCCTATTGGCGGATCTTGCTCATTATCCATTCAGTCACTTTATGTCTTTGATTGAAGAATTTAGCACATTTATGCTAAGTAATTATTGCTAGAGAAGGACTTCCTATTGCCATTTAAATTATTTTTTCTCTTTTGTAGATCTTTTATTCCATATTTCTTAACTCACTGCCTTTCCTTATAATTTGATGTCTTTTGGGAACAGTAAGCATTGACTTTTTGTCGTAATCTCTTGTGTACCTACTAGAGGTTTTTTCCTTTGTGGTTTCCATGAGGCTTATGTAAAATACATTTATCCAATTTTAAACTAATAACTAATTAACATTCACTTTGATGAAGTAAAACCTAACCTCATCCTCAAGTTAATGTTCTTAAAAACATAAAAACTATCCAGTTATGGATACAGTCTAAAACACTGTCCCAAGAGATCAAGGGCTAGGATGAATAAATTCTAGAGATCTGTTCTACAACATTGCACCTACAATCAACAACACTGTATTGTACACTTAAAAATGTAAGATAGATCCTGTGTTAAATGTTCTTACCACAACAAAATAAAAAATTTTTAAATGTTTAAAAAGAAAAGATCAGGAGCTCTTTTTAAAGCAAGAGCTCACCTCTCTCTCTTTTTTTTTTTTTTTTGTTAATTTTTTTTGTGAAATACTGTATTTGTTTCTTCTTTAGTTTTTTTGTTTACTTTCTCTTTATTTTTCTTTGCTTTCTTTTCTTTTCTCTTCTCTTCTCTTTTTCTTTTTCTTTTTCTTTTCTTTCCTTTTCTTTTCTTTTTTTTTCTTTCTTTTTCTTTTCTTTTCTTTCTTTTTTATCATGGTCAGTGTATTCCTTAATTCCCAATCTCTCTTTCCCCATTTCCCCTGCCCATCACCCTTCTGGTAACCATCAGTTTGTTCTCTGTAGATAAGAATATGATTCTTGGTTTCTCTCTGTCTCTGTCTCTCTCTTTTGCTCATTTGTTTTGCTTCTTAAATTATACATAGGAGTGAGATCACAGGTTATCTGTCTTTCTCTTACTGACTTATTTTGCTTGGCATATACCCATGATGTTGCATGTCCATTTTTTTAAAAAAAAAATACAGTATAAATGACCCAAACTGTTCACGAGAATCCTAAGTTGAAAAACTAAAAAACGTTTTAGATTTTTAGGTAGAGGCAATCTGCTGTCATATGTACATATAGTCTTCCTTGCTGTGTGACAGGTTAATTGTCTATGAATCATATCATTAAGGAATTACTGTTTAATGCTCTTAATAAATCCAATATTGGTTTTCTCTTCTCAGCCTGGGGCCTTTTTTTTTTTTTTTTAATCTTTTAGATTTCATTTAGAAAACTGTCTTCAGAGCTTAATACTCTATAATGAGTAACGCCAGTGGAGGCAGAATTGTCACACAAATTCACCGTCATAATGATAATGTTTCCTCAACCTCTTAGGAACTATTCAGTTTAGCACTGGTCAAGAAACTTCTGTCAATATTTAATCTGTATCGACCCCTGACTCAATTATAATGCAGAATACTGATTACATCCATCTTCCCATGCAGCATGGTTCTTTCTGGTGACAAAATTCTATTGATACATTTGTCCTGACCATGCAAAATTTCAAAACTGCTGAGATTTTACTTTCACATAATATATTAGTCCTCCCACACAATGCACAAAAGCATTAAGTTATAGGATTTTTTTTCACTCTGTTATACAGTAGTCTTGTAAATCACATATTATTAGATCCCTTCATGAAGCCATTTTACCATTTTGCCTGTACTCTGCAGAGCACCAGTTTGTAAATGAGAGGAAACATCATTTTGTTGTTTAACATCCATATGAAATGTGATCTTGCAGAATCCAATGTTTCACGGAAAGTTTGTTTTAACTACAGTAAACCAAATGAAGAATTCCTCTTCTTATATTTCTACATGCTTTCTTTATTGAAATATCACCTAAATGTATAGGGAACATTCTTCATATTATTATAAATATATAATATAATATAATATAATATAATATAATATAATATAATATAATATGACATAATAATATAATATAATATATAATAGCAGAACAGAGAGTGATCCCCTTCTTTCTCTCAGAAATCATTAAAAGCTCATGCTACATTGAAATGAAGTTTTGGAACAGCAATCTATAAAAGAGGTGAACTTAATGTCCTAAAGGTCAAGTGAGGAGGATGGAAGAGACCTGAACTTGCAGATTCTAAGCAAAACCACCAGTGTTGGATTCTTCAAAAGAGATAGAATATCCTTCAGGTGAAATTATAAATTCCTTATTTGGAAATGCAAATAAAGGTTATTAGGCTGGTGGTAGAAGATTCTGAGGGTACACTATGACACTGTAGAGTAGTGATAGTTTCATCTGAATGAAATATCTCAACAGTGGGTAGAGATGGACTCTAGACAGCTAGTGTCATGAAGCTGCTAATCTCTCCTCGCTGTGGAAATATGAAAGCTAAAATGCCCCCCCCACCCCCACACACATACAGATAAGAAACACAACATAGTACAAGCACACTCATACACACAAACCCACATAAAAGCATATTTTCACATATTTTCTGAGTTACAACAAAAGCCACAAAGGATGAAAAAGTCAAAGAGAAAAATAGTTACGTAGCATTAGAGAGAAAATCATAGCTCTGGAACATACACAAAGGTGATCCCCAATACTTGTAATTTATAAACCCCCCCCAAGTGAGAAGTGACTTAAAAGTATAAGAGAAAAGTATAAAAAGAATTCTATCTAAATGAGGAAAATCTTACCAAAAAAACTATTACTTGAACTTATGTCATTAAAGACAAACATTAACATGTGTCCTAAAAGTCAGTAGAGGAACAATAACAATGAGACAGAAACTGACAAGGATACCAGATTTGTAAGAGAAACTGAGCATTCAGGCAAATGTCATTAATATACCCAGGGGAAGAGAAAAGAAAACTAAACTTGCCTCAATGCTAAAATAAAATGTCATTTAAGTACTCAAAAAAGAAAATGTTCTCTGATCTTTTAATTGACATTTCTCTGGTTACTAATGAGGTGGAAGAACTTTTTATATGTTTATTGATTATTTTAGTCTCTTTTTCTGTGAATTTCTTAATGTACTTCTTGATCTATTTTCCTTTGGTATATCTGATTTTGTTTTCTTTATTTTATATATGTATATTTGATTATATTGTATTAATATTTCTTCTTAACCTTTGGTTTGGCTTTTCACTCATGTTATTTCTCATTGCCACCAATTGCTTTTAATTCAGCTTGACTACTCTTGTCCTTTATAGTTTGTGTGTCTTTTAAGACATACCTGAAGTCCTACCCTGAAATCTTAGACTTCTATATTTTCATCTAATTCATAAAATTTGAAAATAATTCTTAATACATAGGAAGTTCCTAAGATGGCTTCTCTGTACCAGGAAACAGAGAGTTTTACTGCACCTTTCACCCAGGCTCCCCCCGGTAATATCCTATTAAACTATAGAAAAATCGCAATTGCAGGAAATTAACATTTGACACACTTTATGTGAAAATGCTATCATTTTGTTATGTGTAGCTTCATGTGACCACCACAATCAAGATATAAAAATATTCCTTCAAAAATTCTCCTCATATTTCACCTATTCATAGTCACACCTCTCATCATCATTCTGAACCCCAGGCAACCTCTAGTTTATTTTCCATCTGTGTATTTTGTCATATTGAGAACATTACGTAGGTGGGATCATATATGACCTTTTTAAATTATTATTTTTTTCAGTTAGCATAAAACCAAGTTGCATTTATCAATATTTTTTTCTTGAATATTTCATGCTGTGGATGTAGCAATTTAACTGTCATCAATTGTAGAGTACTTTGATTGTTGCCAGTTTCTGACCATAACAAATAAATTGCTTTAATAATTATGTAGAGGTTTTTGTACGGAAATAAATTTTCATTTCTTTAGGATAAATACCAATGATTGTGATTTGTGGGTCCTATGATAAATGTGTTTAGTATTAAAAAAAAATCCAGATTGAGCCATTTTCTATTCCCACCAACAATATATCAGAGATTGAATTTCACCACTTCCTTGTTAGAATTTGGTTTTTACAATTTTTTTTTTTTTAGCTATTCTGATAGGTGTATAGTGATATGATACCAAACTTTCATTTTCCTGATAGCTAGTGGTTTGGACACCTTTGCATGTGCTTAGTTGTCATCTTTATATTCACTTTTGTAAAGCAAAGTGTGGCTGTATCTTTTGCCCATTGATATATATTATATGTATCTATATCTATAGACCTATAATGGAACTTTGAGAGTGCTTAATATCCTCTAGATGTAAGGCTTTTGTCAGGTATAAGATTTCCACATATTCCCTCTTAGCCTGTAGCTTGTCTTTTCACTCTTTTCACAATCTCTTTAACAAAACAAAGTTTTTAGTTGTGATTTCTTTTTTCTTTTATGTTACATAATTTGGTTTGGTATAAGGTCTAAAACCTTAGACATAGGTCATAGGTTCTGGAGAACTCTCCTGTGTTTTAGTGTTTTGTGTTTTATATTTAACTTAAAGATCCATTTTGAGTTAATTTATACAGAAGGTACAAGGTTTAGGGCACCTGGGTGGCTCAGTCCGTTAAGCATCTGACTTCAGCTCAGGTCATGATCTCAAGGTTTGTGGGTTTGAGCCTCGCCTTGGGCTAGCCTCGCCTTGGGCTCTGTGCTGACAGCTCAGAGTCTGGATCCTGCTTTCGATTCTGTCTCTTATTCTCTGCTCTTCCCCCATTCATGCTCTGTCTCTCTCTCAAAAATAAATAAACATTTAAAAATTTTTAAAAAGAAAATAAGGTACAATGTTTACATTTAGGGTTTTATTTTTCTACACATAATGATATCCAGTCACCTCAGCACCACTTCTTGAAAAGGCTGTCCTTCCTCCAATGAATTGCTTTTACACGCTATCAAAACTTACTTGATTATACCTATATAGGGCTGTTTCTGGATTCACTGTTCAATTTCATTGATTTGTATTTTGATTCCTCTGTCAATTGCACATTATCTTAATTACTGTAACTATATAGAAAGTGTTAATATTTGGTAGTGACTTTCAACTTTATGTTTTCCTTCTCTCTGTCTCTCTCTCTCTTTTTCTCTTTTTTTCTAAAAGGTTCTTTTTTAGCTATTTGAGGACCCCGGTCTTTCCATGCACATTTCATAATAAGTACATCTATATTAACAAAAAACTTGTGGGTATTTTGACAGAAATTTTATTAAATCTTTACATTAATTTGGAAAGAATGGACATCTTTATAATGCTGATTTTTATAATCCATGAATATTTGCCTCCATAATTTTCCACAAAGTTTTCTATGTAATTTCTTACACTCTAACCTTAATAGTTGATCTTTTCTCTTGACATGCAGCAAAAATTTGTAAATATAAAATTTCTTTTATTTATTAGAGGGATCCATGCTTAATTTATTTACATCTGATTCAGTACCACCTTGTTTTTATTCCCATAGATTTTTCTTAAGCTTTGGTATCTAAAAGGGTAAATCTCTGATCTTATTTTTCTAGAAAATAACTTTTATTATTCTATCAATTTGTTTCGCCTACAAATTTCTTTCTTTTTTTTCTTTTTTTTTTTTTTGAGAGAGAGAGATAGAGACAGCATGAGTAGGGGAGGATCAGAAAGAGAGGGAGGCACAGAATCTGAAACAGGCTCCAGGCTCTGAGCTAGCTGTCAGCACAGAGCCCGATGCGGGGCTCGAACCCACGAACCACAGGATCATGACCCGAGCCGAAGTAGTACGCTCAACCGACTGAGCCACCCAGGCGCCCCTCGCCTACAAATTTCGTAATAAGCTTCTGATTTCTATGAAATGAAAGATTAAAATTGAATTAAATTTAGGGATAATTTTGATTAAAAATCAGTATATTTATGACAAAGAGACTTCCTAACCTTAAGTGCGGTATATTTCTTTGATTATGGAGTCTTACTTAACATCCTTCAATAAATTTTTATTATTTTTATTAAGGTCTTTCACATAGTTTGTTAGATTTATGCTTATGTACTTTATATATCAGTTACTATTGTAAATGACATTATTTTAAATTATACTTCCTAAGTCTTTGATGTTGGTATAAAAATGTACTTGGCTTTCAGATATTGACTTTATATCCAGCAATACTTAGGAATTCTCTTTAATTCTATTACACAAATGATAAAGAGACTAGAGTAATGGAGAATGGAAGATTATTTTAAACTGTGTGGAGTTGACCAAGGAATAAAGTCCTAGATTCCTACCTTTTTATTCTTGTTTGATTTAATCATACACAGCACAGTCTGATCATTGTTCTCCTTTTGATTTGGGCCCTGGAACACCAAAACTGAATCCGGCTAACCCTCACAAATGTATGGATCATAATGAATGTCTTCTTGTGTGTTCCTTTTACCTGTATCTTTACATCATTTCTGCCATTTGGTTTCACTTAACCCCAACTTTATATACAATCATTAATAATTGATGAGCTATTTTCACATGTTTTAAGAAACTAAAGTTGTCAATGATCACACGATAAGTAGATGGCAGAACCAATCATAGAATCTAGAAGTTTTGGCTTCAGAACTTGGGTTGAACTATTTGACTACTGCTAACTACAATGATATATTTTTTTGAACATGAGAAGACAATGTGTCTATGTTTAATATAGCAATCAGTAGAAGAGATACATTATATGTTCCTTAGTAAAGGTGTGACAGGTTAGTTTCTTTACAGATGACTGTACCATGAGCATGAAACCTGTCCAGACTGAGGAATTTAGGATATATCACAATAATTCAAACTATTTATGTGATTCTGAACACAGAGAGCCTTCATTAAGATGAAAAGGTAAAGGCACATTTATGTGATAGTTTCATGGCAGAATCAATGATACTTAGAAATTAATTACAATAAGGACCTAGACATATGTATGAGGTGAATTTGACTCTAAGTCTTCTGACATGAATGACCAGGTATATGGTGAAGTAGAAGAGAGAAAAAGGCAGAATTTTATAGATAATCAGTGGTCAATTATGAATAGGTTAAGCTAGAATATGTACAAAACGTGAAGGTAAGAATATTTAGTGTGTAGTTAGACATATGGGGAAGAGCTGGGAATTTGGGGGATTTGATATAGATATTTCAAGTCATCAGCATAAAGAAAACAGTTGAAACCATGGTCTCTGATATAATTTTTTTAAGAACATAGAGATAGAGAAAACAAGGACAAGAACAGGCCAAAACAAACCCTAGCGTCCGTGACAACTAAGGAAAAAGTTGAATGAGGTACACATGAAGGAGACCAAGAAGGAACAGTCTGTTGTAAAAAAGTAGTTCAGAGAGGGTTCTATGAGGAAATAGGTAGCAATCATTCAGGTCAGTCTATGTGAGGAGGTCAAAAAGGATATAATTATAATTATGATACTGGATTTCATTAGTGGGAGATGTGGATGATTCAAATGAATCAATGAATTAATGGAACTTGGCATAAGGGTGTGTCATTTTAAAAGTTATTTTTTTTAAAAAAAGAGTTAAATAGTAGCTTGGATATTAATTTTGTAAAAAATCACATATTTTGTTAAACTTTTCAGATATCAGAGCTGTTTTATTTTGTGTTTTATAGTCTATGTGAATAGAAATCTAAATATTTGGGGGAAGAGGAAAATTGGATTGATTTGATCCATATGAGTTTAAAAGGTGTTAATATTAAATTAACATAAAAGATTATCCATTTATCAAAAAGGAGGATAAGGTTAGGTAGATTTTTGAATATCAACAATAATGTTAGATTTTGTGTTTCTATATGATGTTCCAGAGATGACAAAGTGATTTCTGTTAAGTGTCTTAGATTTGTCTCTTTTCAATGCTGTGACATTATACAAGTTCATCGTCTCTCAGATTTTCACCTGTAAATGATGACATGAGCATAAACTTTTCATGAAGCTTTTAATTGGGCCAGGATTTGGGCTCTAAAGAGCTTTACATGCATTATCTCATTTAAACTTCCTAACAAGCTAAAGAAATAATTATGACCATAGTAGATCTCAATTTGTAAATGAGGAAGCAGCGACTTGCCTGAGGTTACACAGCTCATTAGTAGAGGAATTGGAATTTGAAACTTTGGAGTTTACACTTGATTGCTGTGTCATGTCTTTTCGCTAACATAAAGAGTAACTTGATATCGACCTAATAAAGACTTTGCTGAGACTTATATATGATAAAGCATGGAAAGTGTTTAGTGGAATGCCAGTCCTTATTTGTTTCAAATAGATTTTGCTGTTAAAGTTATAGTTTTTGTTATGTGATTTCTTTTGAGTCTTGTGGATACTGGATAGTTAATTCTAATTTTTCCTACCTCGGTGAAATTGTAACCTAAAAGCCATGCACTTAACAAAAGGCATAAGTTCTTTCTGCCTGTATTATATATGCACATATACAAACGTATTGCATCCATATATTTTGTTCCCCATAGTTTTGTACATTTTTAATGATAATTCAGATTTCCATCTGTTCACTGTCATAGTAAACTAAAATTGAGACAATTTGACTAGGTACTGCTTCCTCACTATGTCTTCATTTGACCTGAAAATCTATTATCAAAAGCTGTACAAATTGAATCATTATACTGACTTTCACAGCATATTTTAGTTCAATTGCAATATCTCCATTGCTTCTGAAAGCCGTTGAAATGAAAAGAAATCATGCCTTCATACTTTATGAACATGTGGGTTTCCTGTCAGGCCAGTGTGTTATCAACTTATTTCAAAGAGTGAAACCAAACTACCAGAACAGATTTGTCTCTATCTGGAAGCCTTACTTCAGTAGTTTGGCAAGAGCTCTGATCTCCAACATGTTCCATCAGGATGACCTACAGGAGAGGTTTGTCCATTTCAGATAGGGAGTGACTGTTCATTGACACTGAATGAGAAATAACTTGCAGCAACTGCTGTCATAGGTGCTTCAACAGTGGGCATACCCTTTGCCACTTTGCAAGTAAAAAGCTATGTTTATGTATCTAATATTTATTCGTTTGGCTGTTATCTGATGAGTTGATGAATCAACCAGTTCTGTAAATTGTTTATATCTCAGCATTAGCTTTTACCATCTATGTGATCTTGGGGAGGATCCTTAACTCTCCAAACCTCAGTTTTCTCTTAAACAAAATAGGGAGAATAAATCATGCCTTCATCAAGTTGTTAAAAGAATTGTCTAAGTGCCCTTTAACTTTCCAACACCTGACATATGTTGTGTCCTCCACCTCTACTTAAATACCTGAGTGTTTCTACATTCCTCTCTATTGTTTGAGATTATTGTTATGCTTACAACTTGAAAGATTTTTTATCTGAGAAAGAGGTTCCTTGAGATGCCCTACTCCCTCCCTTACTCAGGGTCTTTGGGCTTTTATTGTTCTAGAATCCAGTTCTCTGGGTACTCTCGGACTTGCAGTAGTTTTCCAAAAAATATGTAAAGAGATCAATGTCAAATTGGAAAGCTCAATGTGACACTAGAAAACTCTCCATAATACTACTTACATTGCAGATTAAATTGCATATCAAATAAACCTGGAAACTCCACAGTGCTGCCTAAATTGTCAAGGAGAGTTTACCTAATAAAGGCATTGAGTTCAAGTCTGCTAACAAACAAATGAAAGAATCATCACTGTGGATAAAAGTAACGTAAATTTGACTATTTATCTCAACTTAAAATTGACAGTGATGTCCTTCCTGTTAACACAATGAAACATAAAGTCTCAACGTGGGGAATATAAAGCACTGAGTCCTGAGCTCAAGAACTCAAGTTTCCTTGGTTCAGCATGAATCGGTTTTCAGTAACTTTTCCAGCTTATATCAATCTTCAAATGATGATATGAAAAAGTATTCCTATTAATAGCACTTGTTTCCAAATTTGTTTCAACTTCATTAATGTCTACGGTGTATATTTTCCAAGCAGTTGTTACAGGGTTTTTTTTTTTTTTTTTTTTTTTTAATCTGACATCTAGATGATCATTTTTCTCTACGTCCTGAACAGGACACAGAGCCCATGATATCTCTGTTGAGAATTCAGGCTTATAAACTTGGATTGAATTTGCTGTTGTCTCTGTTTTAGAGTTTATAGCCCTTTTTGTAATGCAGCTCATGGTATTCCTACCTTGTCTTTAAAAAATACATAACACTACCATTTTATTTGCAAAGATGAGGTGCCTCGGAAGGCTTAAGTTTAATAGGATTTCTTTGAAAGTTCTTCTATCTATCTACACCTAGTTTGAAACCTTTTCTGATACAGTAACCACCTATTTCCCCCCTTTCTTCCCCACCACTAATGTTTTCCCAAACTTTGTCTCCAAAATTTTGAGTGTGTCTTAGGTTGTCTGTACTGTTTTTACACATACTTCTGACACCAAATTTGTGGGGATTTACTCCCATACTGACTAATTTTCCAACTCTCTGGACCCCGACTTTGTGTTCTGTAATTCGATTCAGTTTTGACACTAACTATTGTAACCATAGGTTAACTATTTCCCAGCTCTCTCCCATGAGGCTGCCACCATGACACATGTCACTCATAGGCGCTGCCTGTACTTCTGAGCAGTCGGCTTTTAACTCAGGCATTCCACACCCCTTCATTAGTTTTAACAACTGGGCTAGAATGGCTCACAAAAATCAGGAGAACACTTTACTTACTATTGCTGGTTTATTATGAGAAATAGAAGTTGGGAACAACTAAATGGAAAAGGTATACGGAGCATGGTCCAGAAGGGTCCCAAACACAGTAACTTCTCTCTCCATAGAGTTGACATATGCCAACCCGCTGGCATATGGATGTATTCGCCAGAACTAGAAGCTCTCCAAACCCTATTTAGGGTTTTTTAGGGAAGTTACATTGCATAGGCATGATTGATGAAGTCATTGCCCATCAAGGATTGGGTTAATCCTTCATCTCCTTTCTTCAGAGGTCCAGGTGTAAGGCTAGAAGTTCCCACTCTCTAATCACATGGTTAGTTCTTCTGGCTACCAGCCCCTATCCAGAAGGTATCTAGGGACCCATCAAGAGTAACTTTATTGAAACAAAAGTTACTCATGTTACCCCTAACACTCAGAAAATCCACAGGATTTAGAGCTCTGCATCAAAAACTGGGGACAAAGACCAAATATATATTTCTTATTGTATCACAAGTTTATTATATTACCACTTTCAATGGCTTCTCTTGGTAATTTGATGAAGTACAAACTCTTTAGATTTGGTCCCTGTGACTAAGCAGCATTTTCCACCACTCTCCCTTGGTTTTGCTATCTGCTAGCTGTACTAGTTTTTCTGCCTCCCTGTTATTCTATGTTTCTATATTCTCTTTCCCCATGGTCTTTAAAAAAAAGTTTCAGGTTTACAGAAAACAAAAACAAGCATTAATTAGGGTTCCCATCACCCATTAGCATACAGTGTGTCCTATTATTAACATATACATACACATTTGTTATCATTGAGAAACCAATAGTGATACAATATTATTGACTAAAATCTGTAATTTCCATCAGGATTCCATGTTGTACTTTCTGTGGATTCTGACACCGGCCTAATGACATGTGCCTACCATAACAATGTCACAGTATCATACAGAATACTACAACTACCCTAAAAATTACCTCTTGGGTTCCATCAGTTCATTTCTCCTTTTCTCACCTTGAACCCTTGGCAACCATTGATCTTTTAACTGTTTCCACAGTTTTGCCTTTTTCAAGGATGTCATGTAGTTGGAATCATATAATATGTACCGTTTTCAGATTGGCTTTCTTTGACTCAGCACTAGACATTAAGATTTCTCCATGTCTTTTTGTGTATTAATAACAATTCTTTTTAGTGTTGTATAATATTCTCTTGTTTGGATGTACCATAGTTTATTTTTCTCTTCACCTACTAAAGGTTTCTTGAGCGCTTCCAAGTTTTGGCAAGGAGTTCGATTGCTGAATTCTCTGGTAAGAGTATGTTCAGTGTTGTAAGAAACTACCAAACTGTTTTCCAAAGTGGCTGTACCACTTTGAACTCACACCAGCAATGTATGAGTGTTCTATTGCTCCAAATACTCACCAGCATTTGGCATTCTTGGTATTCTGGATTTTGGCCATACTAATAAGATATGTTCATTGTTTAAATTTGTACTTTTTTTGAAAATGTACTTTTCAGTGAAGTGAAGGAAAGCAGTTTTTATTTTTCAAATTAGTTTATAAATCTGAACTTAGAAATATCACATTTTATAGAAAATATTTTGTGTGTATTTGTACATGAAGTTTGGAATGAATTGAAATTTTTACAGGAAATTTCCTTGATTTCTTTCTTTCTTTCTTTCTTTCTTTCTTTCTTTCTTTCTTTCTTCCTTTCTTCCTTTCTTCCTTTCTTCCTTTCTTCCTTTCTTCCTTTCTTCCTTTCTTCCTTTCTTCCTTTCTTCCTCTTTCTTCCTTTCTTCCNCCTTTCTTCCTTTCTTCCTTTCTTCCTTTCTTCCTCTTTCTTCCTTTCTTCCTCTTTCTTCCTTCCTTCCTTCCTTCCTTCCTTCCTTCCTTCCTTCCTTCCTTCCTTCCTTCCTTTCTTTTCTCCCTCCCTTCCTTCCTTCCTTCCTTCCTTCCTTCCTTCCTTCCTTCCTTCCTTCCTTCCTTCCTTTTAGTTTTTGACACACAACACTAGATTAGTTTCAGGTATATCATATAATGATTCAACAACTCCATATATTATGGTAATGTCACTACAAGTGTAGCCACTATGTGTCACCATGCAATGCTATTACAATACCATTGAATATATTCTCTATATTGTACCTTTTATTAGAATGACATATTCATTCCATAACTGGAAGCCTGTATCTCCCGCTCTCCTTCACTGATTTTGCCTATCCCCTATCCTTGCATCTTCATTCCCTCTGGCAATCATCAGTTTGTTCTCTGTATTTATAGGTCTGATTCTGTTTTTTGTTTATTCATTTTGTTTTTTAGATCCCACATAGAAATGAAGTCATATGGTATCTATCTCTCTCTGTCTGACTTATTTCACTTAGCAAAATACCCTCTAGGTCCATCTGTGTTGTCACAAATGGCAAGATCCCATCTTTTTAATGCCTGAGTAATATTCCTTTGCAAAAATATGTACCATATCTTCTTTATTGGTTTATCTATGGATGGACATTTGGGTTGTTTCTATATCTTAGCTATTGTATATAGTGCTGCAATGAACTTAGGGGTGTGTATGTCTTTTTGACTTAGTCTTTTCATCTTCTTTGCATCCTAATGACATGATGTGGAATATCTTTTCATTTGCTTCTCATCTATGTGTCTTCTATGGTGAGGTATCTGTTACAGTCCTTGGCCCATTTTTTTTTTTTAATTGTAGTGTTGGTTTTCTTATTATTGAGTTTTAATGGTTCTTTGTATATTTTGGATAACGTTTCTTTATGAGTGTATGTTTCACACATATTTCTCCTAGTCGAAAACTTGTCTCCTCATTCCTTTGACACTGTATTTTTTAGAACAGAAGTTTTTAATTTTAACAAAGTCCAGATTATCTTTTTGTTTCTTTTTCTTGGATTATGGTTTTGGTGTTGTACATTAAAAGTCATTGTCAGAGCCAAGGTCACCTTGTTTTTCCCCCAGGTTAATTTCTATGATTTTATAGTTTTGTTTTTTACAGTTAGGTGTATAAAATATTTTAAGTTAATTTTTGTGAAGTGTATAAGATCTGTGTTTAATTGCAAGTTTTTGCATTTATCTATCTTCTTGTTTCAGTACCATTTGTTAGAAAGACCATCCCTTCTCCATTGAATTGCCTTTGTTCCTTTGTTGGTGGCCAATTGATTATAATTGTATGAGTCTATTGTGGGGATCTTTATTCTGTTCCATTTATTTGTCCATCTGTTTGCTAATCCCATAGTGCCTTAATTACTATACCTTTATAGTAAGTCTTGAAGTTGAATAGTGTCAATCTTCCAACTTAGTACTTTTCCTTTAGTATTGTGTTGGCTGTTCTATGTCTTTTGCTTCTCTTTTCTATAAAATATAGAATCATTTTGTCAATATCTATAAAATAACTTTCTGGGATTTTAATTGGGATTATGTTGAATCTACAAATATGTTTGAGAAAAGCCTATATACTGGAAATATATGACCATTACTATCCTTGGACATTTAATAGCTCTATATTTTTTCTTTCGTATATTTGATTTCTGTCATCAGAGTATTGTGGTTTTCCTCATATGGATCCGATACATATATATTATTTTAGATCTATACATATTTACTTTTTTATTTGGTGCTAATGTAAATGCTTTGTGTTTTTCAACTTTAAATTCCAGTATTTCATTGATTTTGTCTAAGAAAACAGTGGGCTTTCGTATATTAACTTGTAGGCAACAAACTTACTATAATTGCTAGTTAGTGTTAGGAGGGTGTGGATTTTTTTGTGCTTCTTTGGGATTTCTTATATAGACAAACATGGGATAGGTGAGTAAAAACAGTTTTAGGTCTTCCTCCCCAATCTGTACATCTTTTATTTCTTGTTTTATTATCTTAGCAAGGTATTCTAATATGATATTGAATAAACCTAGTGAGAACTGACATATTTACTTTTCATTACGTTAGCAAGAAAACATCTAGTTTTCATTATGTGATTTTAGCTTTAGGATTTTTTTATGTTCTTTATACTAAGTTGGGGAGATAATCAGGTAATCTTCCATTCCAAGTTTTCCTCATGAATGGATGATGGATTGAATCTATTTTTTTTATCCTGTATCTACTTAGATCATATGATTTTTCTTGGGGAGGAAGGGTAACAGCATGTGATTCTAAAGTTGGTTCCTAAGGGTTAAAATGTGCTTTTCTAATGTCTCTAGGATGTTTTTCTGAGCCAGAGAAATATGTTATGTAAGTAACACTTTTGCTTTTGTGTTTGTGCATGTGAAGATGATGGTAACTACATCATAGTGGACAGCTGGATAAAGCAATCATAATATATCATCAATTGGAAGATGCACTCCAATTTCAGAAATACTAAAATGTGATCAAATATCCATATTATAATTACTGAACTATGTTATTAATAGCAAATCAATATGTAAGTGCATAAATAAAATGTTAAAAAATTATTGATTCAGAATAATTAGCACAAGAAATTCTGCCAGATTTCTAAGATCATTACTTCTGGACACCAGTTCAAAAATAATTTTAAAAACCCATTGCATCAAAAATGCCTATGTTGAAAAAGGATTCTAGGAGAAGTTAATAAATCTAACACACGAAACTTTAATTTATAAATGTATACATTAAAAATTATGTTCAGATGTGGTCAAGTGTTATAAGACAATGAAATAGCTGATTTATAAGGGTGATAAAATAGAATTCTTTTTTCCAAATTTTATTTAATTTTGATATCAAAGGATGGGTAGTACACTAAATAAAACAAATTGAAAAATACGGAAAAAGAACAAAATAAGTGGAAAAATAATATATTTGATTTTTTTTTTCTAAAAGCTCTAAGAGTTTTGGAAAGAACACCTGAGTAGTTCCTCTGGGAAAGAATTGGAGGATCTCTTTCAGGAAGGCTTTATCATGCCTGTTATCATGTCTTGTTTCACAAGAGATGAGAGCAGCTACCTCACAGGAGACTTGGTTTAGATGGAAGGTTTCTGATTACTAGTTCATTTGAAACTGGGATCCAAATTGCATAGGTGATAACTCAAATTCTGAGAAAGTAAAAGGTTTGATGCCAATATCAAATCTATGGATGAAACATATTCGCTTTGTAGATGGTACAAAGAGACAAAGGGACAAGCTTACCTATAGAAGTATGTGTTGGGATGGCAGTAAGCAGGCTAACACCAGAGTACAGGTAGATTTGGTATGAAATCTGTAAATTCCTGAGATTGAACATACAGAAGATGACATTAACCCCTTAACAGGTGTTTTCCTTTTGAATAGAGCACCTATTCAAAATGACCATCTAAACCCTGCTAAGTGAGAAACTATCTAAATGTAATGAATTATACAAAGTCATGTTTCAGAGGTAGAAAGCAAGCAAATTGCAGTACCTGGGTAAAAAAAAGATTATTTATGTTTTTTGTGAAGACAAAAAATTATTATGCTTAAGAAAATGTTATCCTAAAAGAAATGTACCAATTTAAGTGTGTTTGACTTACTGACAAACCAGCTTCCTAATTCTTCTAATCTGCTACAAAATTATCATGCTCCTCATAGTATTCATAGAGCCATGAATGCTTATCTCTTGCAATCCCATTTGGCAGAGATAGGACTAAACCGTTTTACTGGAAATCATTTACTCACTGATATTTTTAATTTTTAAATTATTATTACCTATTATGTAACAGTCATTGCAATTGGCTTTGTGGATGCAATATGGAGTGAACATCATTAAAACCCTGAAAAGTTCCATGATATATATTTTACATGATATACATGATGTTATAAGAGTGAATGAAGGCCATATCAGTTAATCTACAAGGAAGCTAATCATTATTTTAGGAAGACATGTTCATGCTGCAATTTTGAAAAATAACTAGTAGAGTTATGGGAAGAGCATGTGGGGCACAGAAAATGGTATATGCAAAAGGCATTGATAGGGAATGGAGGAAATGGCATGTTTTGAGTTCATCAATTATTTATCAATAGATGATACCTAGGTAGGTAGGTGGTTAGGGAAGTATACAAACAGACAGATTCTACTCCTGGCCACCACTTCTTAGAATTTCATGAGCATCCTAAATTCAATAATTAATATTTCCTTATCCCACTCTTTTGTGAGACCTACTGAAGCTTAGTTTCCCTTTGTTAGGAACTAATAACAATGAGTACACTGTGAGAAGAGACATCCTCAAAGCCATCATCAGTAAAGACATTTTCTTGATCTCTTGGATGATTTACCACTGATAATGGTTTGTCGTTTGGCTTTTCCTAAGCAGATTATAGAGATAAACAAATAAGACTTGATAAATAAAATAGTACCATGTCAAACGTTGGTTTCCAGTGTTCATGGTTTGCCACCAGTAATGCTCACTCAAAATCCAACACTGCAAAATATTTGATTTATAATCTTCTGGACAGGAAAACAATCCTATCCAGAGAATATTGCAATCTAAACTTGATACCAATACAACATAAATGTTTTACATATGGATATAAATATGTTATATATATGTATAGTATATAAATACATAGTATATGGCATAGTATTATATGTTATATATTATATTGCTTAATAAATTATTTATAGTATATAAATATGTATATTATAGGATATATAATATATATTATTTAAAACTTACTTCTTTCATCAGTATAGTTAGCTGAGAAAATTATTAAAAAATATTCTAGGGGCACCTGGGTGGCTCAGTTGGTTAAGCATCCGACTTTGGCTCAGGCCATGATCTCGCGATTCATGGATTCGAGCCCCGCGTCTGGCTCTGTACTGACAGCTAGCTCAAAGCCTGGAGCCTGCTTCAGATTCTGTGTCTCCCTCTCTCTCTGACCCTCCCCTGATCACGTTGTCTCTCTCTCTCTCTTTCTCTCTCTCTCAGAAAAAAAAAAAAAAATTCTAGAAAAGGACATTAAAATCTGAGTTCTGAGTATGTTTCTTATATGTTCTTATCTTGAAGATTACTTAATACCTTTGCATTCATTAACTTTATTAATAAAATGAAGAGTGGATTAAATGGCTAAATGAATACAAACTGACTAGTATGATTTCAGGAACATACTAAGTATTCAATGAATGTTAACTATTCAAAATTATTTTTTTCTTATTTCTATTTCATGCCTTTAATTATAATGAATACTGATATTCTGTATTCAGTATATATCTGAAGATATGCTGTATATTACAGTCTAATCCAGTGAACCACAGCTTACACAGTAGATATAGCCATGTAGGTGGTAGCAGTTGGGAAATCCTGGTGTTAGTAACTCTGGAAATCAAAGCAGTTGGGAGCCTTGGCTATCTAGAGCTTATCTCTGTGGGCTAAAATTAGAACATGTGAGGAGAAAAGTTGCTCCTAATTTACTTTGATGATTTCTAATGGGGAAACACATAAAGAGAACAGCTAGTACATTTTGTCCTTGTTTATAAATTTGGAGGCCCACATTCTGCCTTTTGTGAAGTCAAATTAGTTGTGTTCTAGATTATACAGTACAAACTCATGTAAGGTAATACCTGAAAAACAATAATTAAGGCCCACTTGAATATGCATGGATCCTACCCATAATTCTTGCACATTATTTCATGATGCCTTTCCCTCTGGACACTAGACTTTAATATCTATTGTTTGATGACAACAAACTCCATGTTAATAAGATGGATGTGGCAAGAGTGGATCCCACAGAGTCCTAAATAAGATAATTTTGCAGCTTCTTTTAAATTGAACATAATCCTAGAAGACCACAATATGCATATATTCATTGCTGAACTCCCTATCCACTTCTTGTATATATTTTTATATATATAATAATGGAAATTTTGTCCTTCAGAAATATACAAATATTATAATTAAACAATTGTTTATATATTGAGTTGTCATGTAATAAGATATGTACATTCATATTTATGTTTACAAATACATATATAAAATGAATTTAATTTTTGCATAATATTGCTCTGAATGGATTATCCACCGTGCCTTTAACAAACCCTTGGTTATTGTACATGTAAGTTACTCAGATATTTCCTACTATAAATAGCACTGTACTAAACATCCTTATTATACTTTCTCATATTTGCATGAGTATTTCCTTAATATTTCATAGTAAAAATGAGGGATGCCTGGATGCCTCAGTTGGTTAAGCATCTGACTCTTGGTTCTGGCTCAGTCATAATCTCATAGTATAGTGAGTTCGAGCCCCACATTGATTTCTGCAATACAGTATGGAGCTTGCTTGGGATTCTGTCTCTCCCTCTCTCTCTACCCCTCCACTTCTCTGTCTCTCTCAAAATAAATAAACTTTAAAAAACCATTTAATTAGTAAAAATGAAAAGCAATTTTCTTGTAGGATCTTTTCCTACTATATATTCAAAATATAAAAAAGCACATGCTCATGAAAATATGCATTCCCTTAACCCATGATTTCACTCATATTTTTATTAAATGCTTCCCTTACAACATTCTTTGAACTTACAAATACATGGATTCATGTAATTATTTGCACATACAGATTTTTTTTCCTGTGCTTTTTATTATGCTTTCTTGAGTAGTCTTCTTTCCATGTGCCCATTTAACATTTTTGTTTTTGAAAAGTTCTCATTTACTCTCATTCTGTTTTCTTATGAGTGAAATTTGTGATCATTTGCTTAGATTCTAAAGTAAAATCTGTCATTTTTGGTAGTGATGTCTTCAGTTATATCTATATTTGGGAATGCTTGGCATTCTAAAAGAGTTGATATTTCAACAAATATTGATCCTTCCCTTTTACCTATTTATAACTGTTTTCTTGATTTTCATTCTCACTTTGTTGGTTTCAGTTCTGGTAGTGTGGGCGAAAGCAAATACCACTGACTTGTATTTGAACACTTCTGACTTGAGACAAGAATTTTCAAACTGGTCTGTGAAAAATTACTTCTGAAAAATTTTAGTACATTTTACAAATGCCTCCTTAATTTCAGTGGGATGGAATTAAGGTCCATTGCAGAGAAATTATGTATTTAACTTATATTAGAGGAGGAAGATTCTCGTATTACATCAAATCTCCTAATTTTGTTAGCTTGTTCTGCTCTGATGGATTGATTTGTTCCATATATTCCATTAATCTTTTTAGAAATGGCAAATATGTGTGCTGCTACTTGCCTTGGACCAGTAATCTCTCATAGTATTATTGAACGTTAACTTTGAATTTGACCTCAGAATTCTTCTCAACATGTTGCTCTACCCTGGACAGACACTACATGCTATTGAAATTGGCAAATGGAATAAAGTTTTTATACTATCCATGCCTATACTCTCTTCCCTGTTTTTGCATTTAGATTATATACTATGGGTAAATGTTTGTGTTTCATTATCACATGTTTAACTTTGAACATATTATTCCTTTAACTGACATCATGATCTTGCTTCCTTCCTATTTTGAAGGAAGAACCAAAACATACTTAAAAACAACAACAACAACGAAAACAGGATAAGCCTATTTTAATAGGCTTAATAACACCTAAAATATTTTGATATCACTTGGGTACATAGACACAAAGTACATGTTCCCATTTTCTCTATTTTTTTACTTTTGAAACATGTATACACTGTAAAATTTACTAGTAGCATACAGTCCTATGGCTTGAAAAATGCACAGTCCTGTATTTACAACGACAAGATTCAGCTCTTCCATCATCCCTTCCACCCACATCCCTTTCTATTGCCATTTGTGGTCAGTTCCTCTCAACTCTCATACCTCCTGGAAACTTTAGGTCTGTTCTCAATTCCTATCCTTTTACCTTTTCTAAGATGTCATAGAAGTAAATTATATGCTATATAGCACTTTGGTTCTGACCACTTTCACTTAGAAAAATGCATTGGAAATTCATCTATATTGTTAAATGGATCAGTAGTCCATTCCTTTTGATTTCTAGGTAGTGTTGCATCATTTGGAGGTATAACAGTGGATCCATTCACTTGTCGAAGGGCATTTTGATTGTCTCACATGAATAGTAAGTCTGAACACTTTCATAGACATTAGAATAGAGAGTTTTTTGTGTATGAGCTTAAGTTTTTATTTCTTTTTGGATAAAGTAGGAGAGAGGAATAAGTGAAAGTTTAACTTTATCAGAAGGTACCATACAATTTCCCAAAGTCGCTATAGCTTTTTGCATTCCCACTGCAATATATGGAAGGTTTTTTTTTTTGTTTTGTTTTGGTTTTTGTTAAATGTTTTATTTTATTTCTAGGAGAGAGAGAGACAGCGTGAGCAGGGGAGGGTCAGAGAGAGAAGGAGTGACAGACTCTGAAACAGACTCCAGGCTCTGAGCTGGCAGTCAGCACAGAGCCCAACGCGAGGCTCGAACCCACGAACCGCGAGATCAGGACCTAAGTGAAAGTCGGACGCTTAACCGACTAAGCCACCCAGGAGCCCCAATATATGCAAGTTTTGATTGTTCTACATGTTCACCAGAACTTTCTAATTCACATTTTAAAATACTTACAAATGGAAAATGTTTAAGTAAGTGTTATAATTTTATAAATAAACATCTCAATAGAAATAATATGAATTACAAATTTGAGATGAATGAAATACATAACAATGAAAGGTAGCAGGTAATGAATCACTAATTATCAAATTGTAAAGATTTTCTTCCTGCCAACTGCATCTAACTTGCATGAACTTGATTTATATGGCGACATATCAACTTGATGACAGCACTTTGGTCAGATATATACTTTGTGTTTTTGGATAGCCTTTTCCTAAAAACTAATCATGTTGACTTTATCAGGTATTTGTGATCTGTAACCTTCCTTAGTTAAGGGTCTGTTTATTCTTTTACCCAATTCTTAATTGGGTTATTTATTTTCTGATTCTTGATCACTTCACTTTATTATAATCTTGATTTCTGTGAATTAGCTTCACTTAAACCCCTGCCATGTGGCTCTTTATGCCTCATTTTAGGCTATTGTTGAGCAAATAGTTAACAATTACTAACAAGTTAGATGATTGTAATGAAACAGTCACCACTTTTATTATTGGCAAACATAGAATTCTTAAAAGACTATATGGGGGGATAAAAAGTAAGTTCAATAAATATTTTGAATCACACTTTACTTAATGAAGCAAACTCAGCTAACTTACAACTTCAGGCAATTGCTTAAATTTTAAAGATGCTTGAGAAGACAACATAAGTATTGGAAAATGTATTCATATATATATGTATATATAAATGTATTCATATATATATGTATATACACACACACACATGTGCACATTTAAATATATAAACCATTCTCACTTAGAGATAATTTACTCCTTATTTTACAAATATTCTTTCAATTTGCATTTGCAGTTCTTAAATCATGGACAAGAAATTTGAATTGAAGTAGACACTGTTAAGGCAGATTCAGTACTTTATTACAAGGGAGGATTACTGATAATCTTTCATACAGGTAAATAAGATATACATAAGAATATAATAATTTTTTAAAGCAAGCAGTTTGAGGTGAATCCATTTAGAAATTGATATGTAACATATTCAGCATTTCTATACTATGGTGAGGTAATACATTTTGTACATGATAAATGCTAAAAATTGAGGGTAGCATGTTTAACATTCTCTGCTTAAGAGAGGAATCTGTTTAAATTATCTTAAAGAAAAGATAATTTGTATTTCCATGAAATGTAGAGATTGTTAATAGGTGGTGATGGAAATGAACTAATTTAGAGTTCACAACTGGAGTTACAGTCTCTTATATGTTACAAGTAATTTGTTGACAATGTCATATAAACCTATCACTGTATCTTAACATTTAAGGAAAAGAGCTTTGGCTACAGTAAGATTGATGCTAAAGACAATTGGGATACTAACTTTGAAATAGCCGAAATGTATTCAATATATTAAAACAGAAGTGAAGAAACACTTCTTAGTTTAGTAGAAAATAACATATGCAAATCATATGTAATCATACATTGTAAGTAGAGATCTAAAGAAATATGTTTTGGGAATGGCCAAGATGTCCTTTCTGCATACCTTCACTTTTACATATTATTCCCAATTATTTATTTGAATGTCTTGGAAATACCCAGAGCTTCTGTTCTGATGCTGTGTTGTTCTTTCACATGCCAGTCCCAGGATGTCCAATGGATGCTTTATTGTTGGTTGTAGCTCAGTCCTATTCATACCGAGTATTGCCATTTGTTAAAATCCAAACTCTTTTAAATCTTAAGATGAGTTGGTTTTACCCAGTAATTCCTTTTGTCTTTTCTTGTGATTTCAAGTTGTGATTGCCATCATGCCATCTTCTTTTATTCAGTTTCCTAGTTCCTTCAAAGAATGAGAAACTTTTAAGAGAGCTTGAGAGTTTGATTTAGACATTAGAATTCCAAATAAGTCACAATGTCCACCCCCTTTTTAAGAAGTAAATGTTTCAGATAACTGCATGTATTTTATTTCTTGTAAATCATCTTTTTAACAGAAGATACCCTTTGCCTTCAGTGAGTTTGCTAAGTGTGACAGAAATTGATGTAACTCTCAAGAATCACCACACATCTGAATAAAGATGACCTCTTGGTTAATAGAGGTAATTTGAATTCATTGTACTTTTGAGATGAATGCAATATGCAGCTTTTTATTGGCAGGTGACTAATCAATAAGTATCATATTGTGAAGAGTTTTATTCTTACCATCCACTTCTTACTTGCTTGACCCTGATTTATATCTTTGTTGTACTAACTTAATTCAAACAATTTGCTGTCTTGGGTTAAATAAATTATTTCAATAGAAATATTCAAATGAGCAATCGAAGTTTCAGAGTTAAATATATTCATTCCTAAACCTGAATTCGGCACCGCATGTCTGGGTAATTGTTGGCACTTTATAGCAAAACACTTAGCTTGATCAGTTGTAGCTTTCTCAGTAAAATCCCAGAGCTCATCTCTAGGAAGAACATACAGTTAAAGCAAAGGAGGTGGAGGGGTGAAAGATGTTAAAAATTGCTTAGCTGAGTCTGACATTTTACCTTTTAAATATTAATTATACTGTGGGCTTCTTCTATTTACATACCTAAGTGTTTGCTTGGGACATAAATGGTACTAAATTGTCTTGAGAAAGCCATAGAACAGCTTTGTTAGATAAAACTTCTTGCAGCTGGTAATTTTTGGCAATTAATATTATGAATGCTAATGTGATGGGGAGAAGCGAAGGCACTTCCAGGATGCCACTTATCTCTGTAAAACGAAAGAAAATGTCAGAAGTGGTGAGCCTGCTGAGAGTATTACTTCTGGGAAGGAAATAGATGGCAAATGTTAAAATTATCATATTTATGGACAGGCTCGAATTTTAAGACTGGAGTATCTAATAAATAGTCTAGTAAATAGGGTTTATTGTAAATATTTTTAAATGCTTGTTTTGGATTGTTTAGTGTAACAATGAAGGCTTTTTTTGTAAGTTATATTGAGTGTATTACTGACCCAAAGTAACAAGGGAAAGCACACTCACCTTAATTAGCTTATTTGATTATCTCAATTGGTGAAAAATTAGGGGCAGTTATGTTGATGCTTAGGGCCAGTCGTTAAGATAAATATTAAAATGAGAAATATATTAAGATAAAAAGTGTTTGATATCTCAAAATGTGAAAGCCTAAAATTATGAGGAAAACCAACATCAGCAGAACTATTTATTGGAATCTACTACTTAGTAGAATTGTCATCATAAGTTTCAAAATAGTTACACTCTTACACTTTCCATATGAATAAAAAAAGGTAGCTAGACCGTCATTGCTCATTAGACTGTGGAACTTAAACCAGACTTACTCTTCACTGGAAGGAATGTTGGAGGGGAACAATAAGAAACATTATTAACATAGGAGTTGGTTACAATTCAGAAATGAAAATAAATTATCACTTTGCACATTTTCCATATGATTTGAGGAGCTCTGAATTTCAGCTTATCCTATTTTCTCTGAAGATTTCAAATGGTCAGGTAATACCATTTTATAAAGACTCAGGAAATACATAGTTTTAAATATTCTGTAGTATATTTTGACTCAGGTGCAGGCTTGAGCTATGGTGACTGTGGGGAAAAAAATGGTATTTTGGCCAGTAAGGAAGTAAGTCTTCTTTTTATGTTAAAACATAGCAATAGGAATAGATTAATTTAGCTATTTAACTCTGCTTATTTGTATGTGAAGAAATAATGATAAGGAATTTTACTGAAATAAAAAAGTTCCCAATTTTGTGTGATAGTCTAAATCTCCACTTTCAATTATTCTGTCCTATAATGTCTACAAGGACATTCACAGATGGCATGCCATGTATACTAATTTTTGGTCTGTTAAACATCGTCACTATCTAAAGAAACCAAAAGTGATAAATTAAGAAAACATCCTTCCTCTTTTTACTTTAATTTACCAAGTCTTTATTAAACATCTGCTTTATATTCTCAGATCTGTAAAGAGAAGAAAGTAAATAATAATGCTTTGTGTTAAAGAATCTGCTTAGTTTTCTTTTCAGAAACAAATCTGTGAATATGAAAAAATAAAAATTGAAACATAAGTGGCCACTGGAAAGGACATATGCAAAATACCATACCATAAAGAGTTGATATGAATACTATATAAAGAAGAAATACCAGAATTATTTCCAGTTAGGTAGCACTGAACATTGATAATGCAAGGTTGATAGTGTGCTCTGGTTTGGAATTCATCTCTGGATGCCTAAAATTCCTTTGAAGTGTTGGGGGATAGCCTTATGAAATTGCAATATAGTTAAATCTTTATATATAAAAAGCATTTGTTGTAAGGTTATTAATCATAGCAAACAATTTGAAAGTAACTCTAGATGAATGGATAAAATATAAAATGCAATGTCATATATCTTACTTTGCTTGGGTCACTATACCAAATGCCATAGACAGGATGACTTAAACAGTAGAATTTATATTTGTCACCATTTTGAAGGCTAGGAAGTCCTATAATCTGTTGTCAGCTAACTTGGTTCTTGATGAAAACTCTCTTCCTGGCTTGTATCATCACATGGGGAAAGACGGCAAAGTGGAGCTATAGACACTCAATATGTCTTTCTAAATGGAAGATTAAATACAATCCCAATCAAAATCCTAGTATTATGTACATAATGTAAAAATTAACCAGTGGATTCTAAAATTCTTGTGGAAAATCAAAGGATAAAGGATAGCCAAAACAACATTTAAAAGAAAGTTGAAGGAATATACGGCCTTGATTTTAAGACATTATAAACACATATTAATCAACACATGAAAATATTGGCATCAATAAAACAGATAAATGCAGCAAAAGAGAGAGTCCAGAAATAAACTTGCAAATAAATCATTGACCTTCAGTAAAGATACAAAAGCAATGCAATGGAGAAAGAATAATCTTTCAAAATCAGTCATGCTGTGACAATTGGGTATCCATACTCAAAGAAAAAAAAAAAAAAAAGAACTTCCAAAATAGAACTCAAAATGGACCATATGCATCAATGAAAAAAATAAAACAACAACCTTAAAGCTAAAAATTACAAAATGAAACAGGAAATAAATATTTCTTTAAATTCAGCAAGGATTTATCTCTAGGGAAGCAAGTTTTATCTCTAGGGAAAAAAATTGTTGACCAGAATTATGAGAAGTCTCAGAAACCAGTAAATGCTTGAGAAGTTAGAGAATTTGAAGGCTCTGTGAAAACTGGAGTCTCTGACACAGCCACATATTAGAATCTGAGTGTCCTAGTCTCTGTGCACAGAGATCCTGATCTAATCTGCATGTGGTAAGGTCCAATGATGGGTAATTTTAAATAATTCCTGAGTAATGAATATACGCAGCCAAGATTGAGAGCCAATGATCACTGAACAATAAAATCCAAAAATTAGGACTAACTGACATATGCTTCTGAATGTTCGAGAGCTGTTATTTGACCCAGTAAATATTCAGGATCCCATCTTCATTGTTGAGTAGGTGCATGGTCTGATGATGTGGTCTGATGACGTGGTCTGATGAAAATCGTATTCTTACCTTACTTGGTAACTGTGAAGAATTTGAATCAAATGTAACTAGTCGTAGTGAGATTTTAAGGTATCAATTTAGAGTCAAGTTGAGGAAGGGGAAAAAGACATAGTCTATATTTTGCTTGATAAAATGTTTACATGAAAACTAGCTAGCAATGTGATTGTTATCTGATTAAATGAATTGCATATTAGAGAAAGTGTCAGGAATAGGTTACATGAGTAGCCATGTAATTGACATATTTCAGAATATTTTTGACATTTGATGAGGGATTTTGTAACTTGGACTTTAATAATCTTTTAAATTACAAGATTTAAAGATAGTGGAAAATTATTTAAAAATAGAATTTAGAGCATTTGTGAGGCTCAGTACTGGTAGTTTTCTCCTCCCTCCCCTTTTTGAATGTTTTTTGCATATTGTACTTTTATAAAAATGTACACATACCCCAGTAGTGACTCTTTGTATTTACAGAGCATCATGTGACCATAGGTCAGAGGGATTAGAAGGGAAAATCATGAACTTGAGTTTGAGAAATGCTGTTCTCATTATTTTGGATTATACGGAAACCTATTAAGTCCTCAATAAGTGTTTAAAAAGAGAAATTTTAATTCCACCAGCATTGTATGGGCTCTGGTTATTGATAGTTGTGTAGACTTTCTCCTAATATTTAAGACTACCCAGCTCTTCATATAAATATGGGACTGCAGAGATCTTAGAGTAAGAATAAATTTAAAATTTACCCAACTTCTCAGGGGAATGCAAGAAAAATTTCCAGTCCCAAATCTTGGTGCCAAATGAACAGGTTAAATTATCCCTGAGAAGCAGTTACTTTAATGTAGTCTTTAGGATGATTGGCAAAAACATTTGTGCTACCTGCATGATGCAATACACATCAAGGAGCTGAGAATTTAAAGTGTCCTGAATGATAACCCAGGTGCATGGCAGAAGTGAATAACCCTGGGGCACTTGAGTGACTCATTTGGTTGGACATCCGACTCTTGTTTTTGGCTCAGGTTGTGATCCCACAGTTCATGGGATTGAGCCCTGCATCTGGCTCTGCACTGACATTGTGGAGCCTGCTTGGGCTTCTATCTTCCCCTCTCTCTGCCCCTCCCCTGCTTATTTTTTATCTCTCTGTCTCAAAATAATTAAAATTTCAAAACAAAAGCAAACAATCTTCACAGTAGGAAAAAACGAACATTGAATAAAATGGCTAAAAGAAGCTGTGTACAAAATGCACTGTTAAACATAAAGCTTCAGAAAGGTTGAACATCAAATGATAATAATAGTAATAATGATGTACTGGAGGCATATAGCAAAAGAGAATAATTATTATTGCCATGCTAATTTCAATATAAAGTATGTTTAAGGACATAAAGCTTTATTGAGGTAAACAGGGTAGTTATATAATTATAAACATTTCAGTCTAGCAAGAAGATAAAATTTTAAACTTTTATGTATATAACAACAAAGTTAAGTAGAACTTGACAGCACCGCGCAGAGAAGGTGACTAATCTACCACCTGTTTGGAAATACCATAAACATGTTTTGTTTTTTTTTTTCCTTAAATGTTTTTTATTTATTTCTAGGAGAGAGAGAGAGAGACAGCGTGAGCAGGGGAGGGTCAGAGAGAGAGGGAGACACAGACTCGGAAACAGTCTCCAGGCTCTGAGCTGGCAGTCAGCACAGAGCCTGACGCGGGGCTCGAACCCACGAACCGCGAGATCATGACCCAAGCGAAAGTCGGACGCTTAACCGACTAAGCCACCCAGGAGCCCCAACCATAAACATGTTTTAATACTTGATAGATTCAATAGGCAAAAATCAGTTACAAAATATAGAAAATGTGAATAATAGTACCTTGAGGAAGTATATATGGTATTTTATTTGTGCAAATTAAATAATATATTTTGAGGTTAACATTATTTGCAACCACCCTAGTAAAGTCTGCATCTTGTTCCTATGACTGGAAAAAAATTTCTAAGACCATCTAAGAAAAGTACTGAACCGGATAACCAGGGACATCGTTGGGCATTTGACTGGAATAATTAGACTTTTGCTAAGTGAAAAGTCTTTGTCCTTAAATTCTAGACTTTTAGTCCCAGGACAGAACAGTAGCCAATTAAATAAACATTATTAAAGGTTTTCAGGTCTAGTCAAAAATTCATTTTGAAAGCTTTGAAATGAAATTGAACAGAATCTGATAGCATTTGTTCTGTGTCTGACATGGCTGCTTCAGAGTATTATAAGATACAGAAATTTGATGGTCCATAAAAATAGCTCAGATACTCCTTTTCATATCTTTCTAACTGAATCAGATTGGGTTCCTTGTCCTCAAAATTTACCTTTTGCTATTTTTATATATAATCACAATTTTGTTTGGGTGTGTCTGTGTGATAAGTTCTTCATAGTATATGTTCAATTTCTATTTTGTTTTTTAAGTAAAGAATTCATTTTTGATTAACCAGAGCAGAGAAAAATCATGAATCTGTTTCTTTTGAACAAAACTTTATTTGTTTTCCTTGTTCTTCCTTCCAAAGTGCTTGGGCCTTGTTTATACTACCTCTATGACTGTTAACAAATGATGCTTTGTGAAATATTACTAGATGTTTGACTTCCAATTCTCCACATCTAGTCCCTTTAGTAGAGAAGTTTACCTTGTCCATCTTTAATACTCAGACTCTTGTATAGTTCTGTGCACATATTAAATATTCAACATGCCTATTGGGACACGTGGATAGCTAAGTCAGTTAAGCATGGGACTGCTGATTTTGGCTCAGGTCATGATCTCAAGGAGGGTAAGATCTAGCCCAACATAGGGCTCCTCCCTGGGCATGGAGCTTGCTTAAGATTCTATCTTTCCCCTCTTCCTCCCCTTTCCTGCTTATACATGCTTGCTCGCTCGCTCTCTGTCTCTCTCTCTCTCAAAAAAAAGTGTTTATTGAATGGACTGGTGAATGAATGTATGCATAGAAGGCTAACTAGCTAGAATATAAGTCCTCTTATCCTAGTAAGTACAACTGTTTGGACCAAGACATCTTTCTCTGCTGTACTGGCTGCCTTCTCAGAGCCCAAGGTAGTGCTGAAGATGAGGTCTGAATCCAACTAGAGTATGTGACAAATGCGCAGAAGTTTAATCAAGAAAATTCTTTCTTGGGCAATGGTTAGAAAGAACTAGTGTAACTAGTGAAATATGCATTAGTGAAATCAAAGCAGTATAAACAATGTCCGAGCACTTCCCAAGGAGGAAATAGAAAAAAAAGTAATTGAAAAGAAATCATCTTTTTTAATTCTTTTATACTATGGTTCATGATAATGTAAGGGATTTCTCCTTAAAACTTTGTCCTTATAAAAAATACGATTTCTTCTATAACTTCAAATTTATGAAATTAATTTTTATTTCATGTTTTTATCTCAGTGATGTCTGTTCTAATAGTTAAGTTCTTTACATGATGGGGCTATAAAAAATAGCAACATACTAAAACAGCTCAGGATACTTTTTCCTCTAAACAAGCAGATTCAACCAGGTCCAATGGGACCTATTTTATTTTGGCAGAAAGTAAGATTGCCTGGAAGTGTATAAATATTCTGGATATTCCATTAGAAATTTCACACAAAGATGAATACATTTGGTTTATTAATATATGCATGTAAACACACTTACAGATTTTTAAAACATACATACACTCATGACACATTATAATTACTTAGTATAAAGGAGTCTCTTCAAGGGAGGAAGAACAAGTAATAGCCTATATTGTGGATGTTATGTGAGTAGCTGTCAAATGTTTGGCAGTGTGCGATTTACCACGACAAATAACCTGCAACATTTTTACATAACATGTTTTCTTAGCTTGGGGTTTCTAGTTCAGTAGCCTGAGATGGTTCTTGAATGCATAATTTATTGAGAGAGGACTCTCAGATGAGACCTGTTAAGGGGGTAAAGGAAGCAGGATAAGGAAAGAATCCAGGCAAAGATATGGGTTTGGCTGAAGTCCACTGGGCATTCCCTGGTAAAGAGGCTCCTCTAGGTCCTGGGCCATCTGAGATGGGCTAAACTGAGTCATTAGCAGACAGCACTCCTGGAAGCTAGCGGTTAGTGTACCATCCCAGTAGGGGCTGCCTGCCGAGCTGCAGCTGGGTCATCCACACTTACCCATTCCTGGTTTTCCCGTGTGTACAGGGGCAGCCCTTGAAAGGGTAAACGTGAATGTTAACTGCAAAGATGCCATACTAATCATCAGCATTATATCCTTTCTTTGTTTGTCACATTGTAAATTTATCTAGCAAGTATCTAGATGGTAAATGGGACCTAGCAGACACTAGTTTGATGCTTTATTTTGTAATAAAAAGTAGTATGCTCTGGTGATATGTTGATGGTTCACCTTCTAGCAAGATCGTATCAGCTTGAAGCTCTGATGCTGAATCGAAGACACAAGGTCCTTAGAGGTGTAACAGATCTTCAAAGGGATAGACCTACTGAGTTTTGAAAGAATTGCTAATTACACATGGGAGATGATTCCCATATTGTTCTAGATCTTCTCCAAACCTTTTAATCCACCACATTAAATACATCTAAGGATTACAACAATCAGTTTAATGTAACTCAAGAATCAAAAACCTCAAATCTAGATGGTATTTAGTTGTATGAATCTGCCCTCATTAATCTTTTACCAGTCACTTCCCCATAGATTAAATAGTCCTTCTTGTTTATTATTCTGACCTCTTCTATTGAAGTCTTTGGAAGACTGTCTATTATTTCTGCTGGCTCATTCTCATGATATGTTTTGTCCTCAGCGGTTTTGTGATTTCTAACTGAGTTCACTTTAGGAATTTTCCTATGGAATTTTTGAGACCTTACATTAAGGGGTGTTTATTCCCAAGAGGATTTGTCTTTACTTCTCTCAGGCACTGAGGGGCAATTTTCAACCCGAGTTTGACTGTGGGACACAATCCTGAACAAGACCTACTTGTAGTTAAAATTTTCTTGTTAGATTATTATTTTTCTGTCTTTTACCCAATGTAAAAGTCTGCAAGCTTCCACAAAGTTATTTTTTTTTTTAATGTTTTATTTATTTCTAAGAGAGAGACAGCATGAGCAGGGGAGAGTCAGAGAGGGAGACACAGAATATGAAACAGGCTCCAGGCTCTGAGTTAGCTGTCGACACAGAGCCCGACGCGAGGCTCGAACCCATGAACCGCGAGATCATGACCTGTGCCAAAGTTGGACGCTTAACCGACTGAGCCACCCAGGCGCAGCGAGGTTCTCTTCTATAGGATTGATTTTTCATAACTCGTACTTGATGGAGTTCAAGGCTTAGCTTTATGATAATAGATAATACTTAATAGATAATAGATAATACTATTAAGGTGGGCCCAGATTTTGTTTCTGATCCACTGAGTCTTGCATCATCAAGGAAAAAAAATAAAAAATAAAGCAGCTAAAGGCCACTAGGGAAGAAAAGATATTCTCAGGTTAGCCTGAAACTTCAATTCTAAATTGCCACTTTCATTTGTTGTATTTACTTCATATTTGTCTTCTATTTCCCTTATTTTGTGCATCGTACAATGATATTAAATAAATTAATAAATATATTAAATATTTATGAATTTATATGCATATATGTTTATAATACATAAATATCTATATGTTTATACATGTATACAAAATTATGATAGACAGGAGATGAGCAGCTGATAAGTTCTCGGAATGTTTTACAAAACATTGACTATAAGGTGTAGTATCTGTTTATTAGGTGATAATTTTAGTATAACTATTTGTATTGGTACTAATACATTAAATACTTCAATCTCATTTATAGGATCCAATATCTTTCTTATATTTTATCTACCAGATGTTTTCAATTATAGAGAGAAGACTATTTCAACCTCTCACAAAACAACTGCATTTGTAATCATTCAGCTTAGATATTTAGATATAGTGCCAAGTGTTTATTAATTAAAACATAAATAAATAAGACAAAATTGAGGTTTTCTGATTCCTTTTGTTATTGAGGCAATAGATTTTCTTCCTGGATACTAATAAGAACTTTATCTCTGATACTTTTAAATTGCCATATGAAATCCATCTGCTTTCCTCTTTGTATTCATTTGATCTGGAGCAATGGAAGATTAACTTTGCACATGGATTTGTTAAGGAGGCTGTGGTTTTCAACTCAGTTAATTATTCTATTGTGCCTTTGCTTGTTTTCAACTTATTTACTTTGAGTACTCCATATGCTAATTATCAGTTGAAGCTGCAACATTCAACTCAACTTGCTACATTTTCTTATCTTGATTTTCTTCCTTTGAGTCCTTAGAGTATTCTTAAATTGTCGTTTACAACAGTGTTTTTATTATCCATTTTCTCATATTATCATCAATTAAAAATTATGATGAAATCTCTCAAACATAAAAAAGTACAGAGAATCATGATAATCATTGATGATCCAACAACTGGTTTGATGAAATATAACAAATTCAGGCTTATGGTCTTTTGCAAACTCTTCATTTTCTTCATTTTCTTCCAAATCCTGAGTTATCCAGTATACACAATTCATTTATTATTAATTGTTTTATTTTCTTATTTTTTAAATTTGTGGATCTGTTGGTGAAAATATCTATCATTTCACTTGATTCTCAAATGATTGATTAGTTTACTACATAGTCCAGAGTTGATAGTTCTTATTTCTCAGAACTTTCAAGAAGCATTCATCATTTTCTGGTTTCTTTTAGTGTTCTTAAACAATCTTTTGTCAAAATAACAGTGGTTCCTTGATTGGTAATCTGCCTTTTTTCTTTGACCTTTTCAATACTTTTTCTTTAATTTGTGGTTTTTATTCTCTGTTTGACTTTATTCAATATGCTATTTCATCTGTTTATTGAATGTTTATATTCTCTAATTATGATTTCCTTTTTGCACTTTCTATTTTGTTCTTTGAAAATATCCTAGAGCATTTTTATAATGTTTTGACCCTTGATTGAGATTTCTTTTCCCAAAATTATATCTCTATTTGTATATGCTTATATTTTGTAGTTGATAATTTCATTGTGAAGTTGTTGGGATTCAATTAATTCTGTGTTTGTTGTATTTGTTGGCTTTTCACAATGGTAGCTTTCCACATTTATTTGCCAGTTTTGTACTAATATTTGTCTAATTATATATAGTCTGTGGGTATTTTTAGGGACATCAGGTGAAGATGGTTTCCTAGGGAAAAATGTTTGCATTCTGCATTTTACATTTATTTGTGCAAGATGTACCTGTAATTCAAGACCATTAATAATTTTTTTAATGATTATTTTTTTTAGTTTGGTTTGGTTTTGATTTAGTAGGCTCTGTGACCAATGTGGGGCCTGAACTCACAACCCATAGATCAAGAGTCACATGCCCTACTGACTGAGGCAGTCAGGTGTTCCTCAGGATGATTTTATTTATTTATTTATTTATTCATTCACTTGTTCATTTGTTCAGAGAGGGGAGAGAGAGAGAGAGAGAGAGAGAGAAATAAGCCATGCTCAGTGCAGAGTCTGACACAAGTCTCAGTTTCATTACTGTAAAGCCATGACTTGAGCTGAAATCAAGAGTTGGACACTCACTGACTTGGCCACCCAGGAGCCTCCCTCAAGACAGTTTTAAATTAATTTCTTACATTGTGGCCAACCCTAAATTTGAGGACGGAGTTATGGTTACAAATATTCAGATTAGTTTCTTGTTTTATGGTTTGGGGTGGGGGTGGGGGTGGAAGGGTAAGATGAAGATATTTTTACTAAACAGAACTGAGGTCAAGTCAATAGGATATTTTGGGATTTTTTTTAATGTTTTTTTTTTTTTAATTTCTTAGAGAGAGAGAGAGAGAGAGAGATGAGCAGGGGAGGGTCAGAGAGAGAGGGAAACACAGAATACGAAGGAGGCTCCAGGCTCTGAGGTAGCTGTCAACACAGAGCCCGACACAGGGCTTGAACCCACAAGCCATGAGATCATGGCCTGAGCTGAAGTCGGATGCTTATACAACTGAGCCACCCAGGAGCCCCAGTAGGATATTTTGTAACCTCCCTTTGCTGGAAGGTATGTTGGGATTCTTTGGCCCAACCCATTTATCAAGAATAAAATCTTTTAAAAGATTTCAGCTAAAGTAGTTACAGTTTATAGCCATAGATCAATCTGAAACACCTTAGATTCCCATTTTCACTAGTTTTGTATGGATGCTGTAACAAATTACAACAAACCTAGTGCCTTAAAACAGCAGATATTCATCCTTTACAGTTCTGAAGGTCAGAAATCCAAAATGGCTCACATTGAGCTTAAATCGGGGTGTTGGCAGGACTTCATTAATTTCTAATGGCTCTAGGAAGATGATTAGCTATTTTGGTTTCTGGTTTTTTTTCCATGGTCCTTCTTCTAGGGGTCCTCACATTCCTTGGATCATGGCCCTTTTCCATCTTCAAAGCCAGGAATGGCAGTTTGAGTCCTTGTATCTCATCCCATCTCATTATACCACATCATTCCACACCACTTCTCTACAATCTTGCTTTGTCATCACTTCCCTATCACTGACTCACCTCCCTCCTTCATATAAGCATCCTTAGACCCACTATGATTTGATAATCTAGGAAACAATCTTACCTAAATTCAGCAATTCCACTAATGTCACTTTAATCTCATCTGTAAACTTAGATCTCCTTTACCATATTACCTAGCATATTCACAGGTTCAAGGGATTAGAATATTAACATCTTTGGGGGGGTGGGAAGGGGCATGATTCTACCTACCATAGTATTTATACTGAAATTAGCTAAAAAAACAATTTCTTTACAGGACACTTGGGTGGCTAAGTCAGCTAAGCATCTGACTTTGGCTCAGGTCATGATCTAACTATTCTTGAGTTCGAGCCCCACATCGGGCTCTCTGCTGTCATCGCGGAGCCTGCTTGGGTTACTTTCTCCCTTGCTCTCTGCCCCTCTCCAGTTTGTGCTTTCTTGGGCTCAAAAATAAATAAACACATCAAAAAAATTTTAAGCAATTTCATTAAAATATTATGTGGCCAGTTTATAATTTCATTCTCTGAAGAATTAGTACTTTTTAGTATGATAAATTTTGATCATAATTTGAACCTGCTGCATCCTAATGACTTTCTTTTCATTGAAATATATTATATTCTATAAATGAATAAATAATATGGCCCCAAATAAATGTATTTATCTAGTGTTTATCACTTTGATACCTAACTATTGCTGGTGTACTGGCAAGATACTATATATTAGACAAATCTGTGTACATATTTTTGCAAAATTTTACAATACATGATGTGAAACTTTCCTACTAAAATACTCCAAATGTCATACTTGTTATAAATCATATGATAATAACCAATTTAATCCTGTGTAATCTACAACTATATCAGTTTTTTTTCCGAATAAATCAGTAAGAATTGTAGTAGGTAATCATAAATTATTTTCAAGGCTTTGTCCTGGAAAGAAGGTTCAAAAGCTTAGAGTATACCCAGAATCCACATAACAAGCACTTCTCTTCAGTTCTACTGCTAGGATCCCAGTTCATTGACCATAAACTTGAGTTGTCAGTAACCTAACTGGTCACTCACCTCCCACTGTCAGCCCCTACTTCTGAGTTTCAATGCATATCATTGAGTGATTTTTAAAAATCTATATAATAGCCTGAACAATCCTTTAAACAAATGTAAGTCAAGGGCACCTGGGTGGCTTGGTTGGCTGAGTGTCCCACTCTTGATTTCAGCTCAGGTCATGATCTCACAGTTCGTGTGATTGAGCCCTGCTTTGGGCTCTGTGCTGTCAAAGCCTGCTTGAGAATCTCTCTCTCCCTCTCTCTCTGCCTCTCCCCTGCTTGCACACATATACACACTCTCTCAAAGATAAGTAAACTATACAAACAAAACAAATGTAAGTCAGATTCCCATCATTCCTCTGTTCAAAACCCTCCAAAGTCTCCATTTTTTAGGAAAAGACAAGTCAGAGTGTCTAAAATGACACAGCGCTGCACCTGTCTTCCATATCTCTGACTTTGTCTGTTAGTCTGCTCCATAGACACTGACTTGATTGCTATTCCTCGCACTTCAAACCCTCCAGTGACACTCCTCTCTTAGGGAAAGCTTTCTCTCTGCCTGGGATGTCTCTGTATAACTGCGTGGTTAACTCTCTTATATCTTTTAAGTCTGTTCCACAATCCCCTTTTCAGTGAGTCCTTTTCTGAGCACTCTTTTTAAAATCGCATTCCATTTGTTTTAAACCTAATCCCCTTCGCTCTTCTGCATTGTTTTTCTATAACATTTGTTTCTTCTAACTGGTCTGCCTCTAACATTTGCTAGGCCTGAGGCAAGAGTATAAATAGAGGTCCACGTACTATAAATATAAATGTTTAATTGTTTTATATCCAGGTAACAAAATATTAAATGGAATGTGTTTTATTCTTCTTCCCTGACACATGTACTTTCACCACAACGAGGAAGTCCAGTTTTGCATTCCAAAATTTCAGGCTTCCTCACAGTTTCACCTCGCAGTTCAAATTTTGAACCCCTCATCTTTCTACTTCAGGGCCCATTCATCGCCATGACAATCCATGTGTTCTTCCCAGAACCAAGCCATAGCTTTTCGCATATCTGCAGCAAACAGAAATCTTGGTCCCTTGGTCTACAAATGCACGCACAGAGAAGACTCTCTGTAGCTCAGGGATCAGTTATGAGGAACGGGGCAAGAATGGAGGCTTGTTAAGGAGGCCCAATCATGCAGGGTAGTGTTGTACTATAACATCCTAGATAATTTATTCTTTCTGTTAATTGTCTCTCCTCTGGTAGAATGTGCATTCTGTTTAGGTCAGAAATTTTTATCCATTTTGTCACTGATTGTATGGCTCTAATAATGCTTATCACATCATAGGTGCTCAGTAAATATCTACTGAGTGTTGAGGAAAGTGCATGACTCTGAACAGACCCTCAACATGAGATAGTTTCCTTTTTGATTTCCTCCACGAGCTTCTGGCTTCTTTAAGTACTTCCTAGTACTGCGAATAGGCTTAAGGTGTATTCTGCAAGTAACTAGTGCTATGTTCTTCCATTTTAAAATCATGAGAAAGGTTCCATTACAAATATTCATAACTGGTTATTGAGAGGATATTTCTGATCAAAGGTTCAACCAGTGGACATGGTTTCTGAACGTAAAGCAGAGAATCAGAAATGCTAAAGATTAGCATATGCAAACTAAGGTTTTAGATTATCCTCTCCCAGGACCAACTCATTCACTGTTTTTGGGATTATGACTAGTGAAGTATCTGGTACACAGTGGAAGAAAGTATACAGTACTAAGATCATGCAACTACTGAAGGGGATAAAGGAGATTAAGAGGAACAAACTTCCAGTTATAAATAATTCACAGAGACGAAATGTACAGCATAGGAAATATAGTCAATAATATTGTAATAATGTTGTTTGTGGCAGATGGTACCTACACTTAACATAGTGAGCACTGAGTAATATACAGAACTGTTGAATCAATATGTTGTACACATGAAACTAGGATGGTATGTTAATTAGACAAAAAAAAACCCAACAACCCCACATTCAGAGATCATTCAAATAGTGACTCACATTTCAGAATTCTGAGAGCAAGCACCCCTTTAAATTTTAACTTCTAGGCACTTTATTAGCCACACCGCCCTTGTCCTGGTCCACATGCTTCATCCATGCATACCTGTATGCATCTGCAAGTTATAAAAATAATGTGTTCCTGTTTTCAGTTTGTGTATAATTTATTGGTAATAATACCAACATTTCTACTGACTGTGACTCTGAGCATATAACATTTCCAATTCCAATTTAGATTTCTTCTTTGGGTATAAGTCAACCTCACAAGAATTTTTTTGAGGTATAATTGGCATATATCCTTGCATTAATTACAGGTTGCATTACAACATGATTTGCTATATATATTTGCACTTAATATATTTAATACAATTAATATTTGTTATTTTATTATGTTGTATTAACATATTTATTCAAGTAGAAGTTTAGAAAATTACATATTTTTTAATGTTTACCTATATTTGAGAGACAGAGACAGAGCATGAGTGGGGTAGGGGTAGAGAGAGAGGGAGACACAGAATCCAAAGCAGGCTCCAGGCTCTGAGCTGTCAGTACAGAACCCAAAGCGGGGCTTGAACCCATGGACTATGAGATCATGACCTGAGGTGAAGTCAGACACTCAACTGAGCCACCCAGATGCCCCTAGAAAATTATATTTTGACAAATTAGAGTAGTTTTGGAAAAATATTTACTATTTATCTCTGTAATTACAGATTTAATTTTATTTATATTAAATAATGAATGCTTATCCCCCTAAGAAAAGTAACTATTTTAATATAAAGTTATAATATTGGGTATGTGTATATGTATGAAATTATTCTATTTGGTTAAAACTAAAACATTTTCCTTGAAATATTATATTTTCCAAATAGTTATATTTGAATGTATAGCTAATGAAATTTTTATCTTGAAAGCTGATTTGCTACAAAGGGAAACACAAAAACTTAGTGGGTTAGTTTCTGATTAGCTTTTATAAATGAGAATCACCAACATACTTATATAAGCTCATAAAACTATCTACTTGATGTGGAAACATGGGGGAGTAAAGGTGCAAGTTTGAGATGATTTTTATATTTGATGTTTACATTTTCCCTGTAAATTAGAAATCTTGCTTTTCCCTTCTCTTTTGATCATAGTTGCTTATCTTAGCTCTCTATGAATTTCAGTGTTCTTTTTATTTCAAGCATTTTACTAAATTATTTACAGTAAATCTTTAGTCATGAGTCCATTGAGCATTTTATTATTGGTTTTGCCAAAATACAATACTGAACCCGAGAAATTCCCCCTGAATAGCCTAAACAAACTAGTACCTACTGAGAGACAAAAAATATATATAATTAGAAATGTTCCCTCATTTCTAATTATAAAAGTATATTATTATTACTAGTTTAAATGATTAGATAATTTTTCCAAGAATATTCAGTTTGGAAATGTATCTTATATCCATATCTTCTCCATGATGCTATTAGGCTAAATTAGTATGGGCATTGTGGAACCACTGTTTCTTATTATCTTGACTTAGAAATATCTGAAAGGTCTAGAAAAGCCAGTCACCATAGAGAAAAATTAATCAAAGGTTCAAAAAGCCAGTTGTAATGAGTAGTAGTGAGAAAAAACAAACAAACCATAACCTTTGTAATGTATTGTCTTGAGACAGACATTTACTTTTTTAAAACATTTTTCTTAATGTTTGTTTTATGTTTGAGACAGAGACAGATCTTGAGTGGGGGAGGGGCAGAGAGAGAGGGAATCACAAAATCCGAAGCAGGCTCCAGGCTCCCAGCGGACAGCACAGAGCCCAACACGGGGCTCAAACCCACGGACCGCGAGATCATGACCTGAACTGAAATCAAACGCTTAGCCGACTGAGCCACCGAGGCACCCCAACATTAACTTTTAAAAATTGTGTGTCTGAAATTTAAAGGCTTCTATTACTAAGGATGAGAGCATATTTGCTTTAACGGTTAACACATAATAGGTTATGCAAGGAGCAAAATTCATAAAAGATCTTCAACTTAGTTTACATCTCCTAAGAAGATTCATATTTAATGTTTCCCATTCACAGTTCTGTAGCAGGTTCTTAGCTAACTTTAGAATCTGCTGAAGTCTACTATTTAGTTGATAGTTTATATGAATTTTGGTATAGGCCTAAGTGGTGAGTATCATTTAGTAAGTACAAGTATGCCAATGTGGCTAGTTATAGGCAACTGTTTGTTTGTACTGTGGTAAAGGGTTATATGCATTATATAACTCAATTTCATCTTCACAACTATGATGGTCTTATTAGTCTTATTTTGTAAATGAAGTATGTATATTTCATATTCAAGTTAAGTGATTTAAGAGTATACAGTTAATGAGTGACAAAATCAAATTTAAAATTCACGTGCTTAATAATAAATATGTGTGCTAAATTACCTCATTTTTGTCTTGACTGCCCTACCACCCACCCCTTACTGGTCTATTTAAGAAAAATGTGTAAGGTACTGATCCTGGATCCCTAGCTGACATTCTTCCTCTCGCTCATATTGTGACCATTTGATACCTATCTAGGATCCATTTTGACCAGAAATAGCAAGGTTTAAAGAGCTTCAGACTGCCCCTTTGCAACATCACACCCTCCCTTTTTTTTGCACTCTTGCTCTGATTTCGTACCCTAGCTCTCCTCAGTGCGATCTTGCCTTATTTTTATCATCACGTCATGCTCCAGTTCTCCTTACTGGATTCTAATCTTGGTACCCCCTCTCTGGTACTAAAACATGGCCTCATTCTTGTTCAGTAACACTGAGGGAATTGAGTCCTGCTTCTGAACTATGGTCACTAGAATGGAATCAGAATATCTTGCTGATGGATTTTCTGGATGCCTTTAAGCTGTTTCATTTATCTTGAGCCATACTTCTCTTGCTGTCACACATCCTAGATAGTGTCACCTGCTGTTGGGACAGGACCTCTCAGTTTCTGTAACTCTTTCAGGATATTCACAGCCTCTTCTAGTAGACAGGTCTAGTTCTTCCTTGGATCTCTTTCATTTGTTCCATGTTACTGTTCTTATTGGGAGAAATCTCAATATTTTTCTTTCAATAAATACAACAAAATAGGGAAAGTCTTTCTTTTTTCAGGTCTTAACATGTGCTCGTTAACTTTCACTTCATTGTTTGGTCTCTTGCCATTTTTGTCTTTTCAATTTTAGAGACGTTGTTAGTACTCATTTGAAATTAGCCAGTGCATGGTGCAGTTTGCATAAATTGTGATTAAAATACAGTAGTCATGTTTGCATAGAAGTAAAATATACAAATTAGGCATGCTTTTATGATATCCTTTCTATTTTGTGATACTTTTAAAAAAGACCAGTTATTAACTCATTAACACTCATGCAATAAAAGCATGAAATTAATTAAGAAACAATAGTAAGAAATCCAAAACTGGATGAAGCAGTCCATGTCCTTATAAGTTATATATGTCTATGTGTAAGTAGCAATAAGATGACATTTGTTCATCACCCATGAAATGTCAGAACAAGTATTTCTTTACATGTCCTCATTCTTCAAGATTATTATATTAAAATGGGTTTTAGGAAGTACACAAAAACTACATGTGGAATAAGTATGCATATAGTTATATTGTGTGGCCAGCAGTACCAAAATATGCCTACTAATTATGAGTACAATGTGTTAAACTGGATGGTTTTGTATTTTTATGTAAAGAAAATCCTCACGTGTCTACTACATAGCTTGTCCTGCTACTCCCAACTCTTCGACTAGATGGAAAAGCTTAATTTTGGTTAGTAATATGAGTAGAATATGTTACAGGTTTCCATTTACTCAAATATTATTTTTTAGGGGTGCTTGGGTAGCTCAGTCTGTTGAGTGTCAGACTTCAGTTCAGGTTGTGATCTCACGGTTTGTTAAGTTCGAGTCCTGCGTCGGACTCTGTGCTGATAGCTGAGCCTGGAGCCTGCTTCAGATTCTGTGTCTCCCTCTCTGTCTCTGCCCACCCCCCCCAACTCGTGCTCTATCTCCGTCTTTAAAAACTAAATAAATGTTAAAAAAATTTAAATACTATTTGTTGGACATCAGTGGTGTTCTATTAACTGGGTATAGAATGTTCAAAAAGGTGAGACAAACATCTCTACCTTCTCAGAGTTTATCTGATAGAATAGTTAAAGAAAAGACTGAGAATACCTGTGTTTTAGAGCTGGTTCTTCTACTTAATGGTTGTGTGACCATCGATAGAAAACTTTCATTGCCTCACCAAAACCTTGAACCCTGTGCCTCTGTTTCATTTACTTCTCTCTGTGCCTTAGCTTTATTTTATCTTACTGACTATTGACTTTATGCAAATGGTACTAAAGATGGTCCCACAGCAAATTTTACAAGCTACATAATCTGTCACCATACAAGTCTGTCCTCAACACTCTGACACAAGTCCAAAAACTTGAGGTACCAGCTGAAGTCAGGTACCATTCCCCAGGCCAGTCAAATAAAGCTGGCTGTAGCTGTATCAAGCATATGTCCCTTTTCATAATGGTGATGTGAATGGTGGGAAAGGAGGGAGGTTTTAGGAGGCTGAGACGACAGGTAGACCATCTGAAGAGATGTTTACTATGGATAATAATGGAATCATATATAACACTTTCACCTGTCATGCCCATCATTATGAAATAATATGAGGACGAATTAGGATTTCAAATAAATACGTAAAATGAAATGAATTCACTTGAGCTTCTTTAGATATTTTTTGTATACACTGCTGAAGAGATATGAGAATTGCATTCTAACCTAAAGGCTGGTGTATGTTCCTCTCTGTAATGGAATCTCTCATAGCCTGTGCGATATTGTGAGGATCAGTAGAGAAATGTTTATTTTCACACATTGGGGATGATCTCATATCACAGTATTTCTCACATTTAAATTTAGAAAACAATCTCAGAAGAAGATAATGTATAGTAGGTGGCATCTATTTCCAGTTAGGACAGTCCTGGAAGTTGTCTATGCCCTCACTTTCCAAAAGATATATATGTTTATCTTCAAAGGAAAATACTCTTATAAAATACTGTTTATTGTACCCCACTAAATAATTGTTCTCCATTCTGATTGTTCCCCATTATTAGTTGTTATAAGGTAGTCACAACCATGCTGTTTTACCAGCAAAATAGTTCGTGCATTTTTCCCTCATATTTGTTATGTTTCCCTGAAAGTTCTTTGTAAGTTATGAAGCAGAAACTGACCTTCAATAAAGATCAGTCCCAGATTCTTATGGAAATTACTGTACTAGGTAACCCTAGGTGTTGATGTTACACCCTTGAATCACCCTTTCAATATCCTGATTTTAGTACTTTTGAATAAATACTCGAAGTGAAATTGCTGAGTCATATAGTGGTTTTATTTTAAATGTCCATTGACAAATGAATGGATAAAGAAAATGTGGTATACATATACAATGGAATACTATTCAAATAACAAAGGAAGCCTTATCATATGTTGAAACATGGATAAGACATTATGCTGAGTGAAATAAGTCAGTCAAGGAAGGACACATACTACATGATTTTACTTATCTGGGATATCTAAAGAAGCCAAACCCATAGAAGCATAAAGTAGAATGGTGATTGCCCAGGGAATGGGGCAAGGAAGAAATGAGGAATCACCACTTAATGGATAGAAAGTTTCAGTTACAAGATGGATAAAAAAGAAATGAAACATTTTTTAATGATTTTCAACTCTTATTAACATCTCAAAATTTAGAACCAAATACTTTTATTGAAGTACCTTATTTTCATGGTAATGTCATGTGTATTGGTTCAGTAAGACTACTGAGAGCATTAAACCAGTTGACTGTGAGGCTAAGGCCAAACCTGTCATGTTATATTTAGTAATACATTTTATTTCATGTAATCAAGATTACACACCATCATTAAAGAACAAGGGTTATACTTCACGTGTAGAACCAATGCTTCCAAGCCCCTACTTGGATTCCTAACTGAACTCGACTTGCAAAGAAAAACTTTACCTACCTCATAGCTGCCTAGAGGACTAATGTGACATCGTCTAGAAGTGCCGAGGCATTGGACCATTGCAAGATGAGAATTGGTGGGGCATCCAATGGGTAAATCATTTGTCTTTCCAATGATGCATTGTTTTCAGATGTAGTTCCATATGAATCCTCTGAAAATGACAAAAAAATGGAACATTCAGTTATATTGTTACAAAGTTATGGCCAGCTCAGTAATAAATTAATAAGTCCAATTTAATTCCTTGCCATTGAGCAATATAAATATATATTTAAAGATACACAGAAAGTCAATATCATTGTTTAAACCCAAGGAATGAAGGGGGACCCAAAATTTGAAGTGGGAATGGTTAAAAATAAGACTTCATGTTTTTCTGCATATCTACCATATCTTCCTCCATTTTTTTAAGTTGATTTCTTTATTTTGAGAGAGACAGAGACTGCACCAGCAGGGGAGAAGCAGAGAGAGGGGGAGAAAAAGAGAATCCCAAGCAGGATCTGTGCTGTCAACACAGGGCTCAAACTCATGAACCATGAGATCATGACCTGAGCCAAAACAGAGTTGGATGCTTAACTGACTAAGCCACCCAGGCATCCCATAAGGATACTAATTTATGTAATAGTGATGTACCTTAAAGTAACTTTTGGCTTTAATCAAACATTTCCTGAGATGGAGACTTTAAAGACTTCTTATAAAAATTATAAAGTAGAATTGCATCATAGAATAGAGTTCAGCATGGAAATAGAATGGCAGACTGCAATGAAAATCACTTAAGGAATCAAACAATAATCTTAAGCATAATGGACTGTTTTCAAATATAAGAGATGGTTTTAGAGATATATATCCTTCTTCACTTGGGTAGACACTACATTGTTCTTGAGAACTAAAATTTCCCCTTAAACAGTGTTTAGGAAACTCTTTGATTTAATTAAAAAAAAAAAAATGAAACCAACAAACTTGGGGAAACATATGTAAGAAACAGGAGTGATTCAGAGAATGAGAAACCTCAACCAAAGAAGTGAGGTTTTAAGAATGAGGAGGTTTTTGAAGAAGGGCTTGCTTGTGACAGAAGCAGCTGAATACAGGGGCCTGAGGTAAGACCCTGAAAGGCCCTCCCACGATGACACAAGGAATATTCCCTTGTGAAGAATGACCCTCTGGATTTAAACATTGAGTCCTGAAAATATTTCTTTATCTAAAGTAGAAAACTCTGTCTTTTTCTTCATTAGATGTTTTTTCTTTAACTTGCTACTCTAAATTAAATCAATGTATGTGGTATTAATAGAGCCTGGGGTAATAGTCCTGGAGAAAAGGAAAAGATGCAGGGCCTTGCCCAAGCCCTATTCCCTTCAGCACTGATACCTATGAGTCTTGAGCATCATCCTGTCAAGCACACTTCCTCCAGGAGATAAAGGAGTTGTCAGCATCATCAGGAACAGCAAGTAGTAAGATAGGCAGGAGTTCCAAATACAGTGGAACAGCATGGGCACAAAGAAGCCTCCCCTAAGCAGACAGCTCAAAAATGTGATAAGATCCAACTTGTTATATATCCTGCCTAATCAGAGGAAATAGGCCTTTAAAACAAGGGTGGGGTGGAGGGAGCAAATATCTATATCATACTGAGATTTATTTACTTTTAAATGTGGAACTTTTCTGGGGGGAGGGGGGAAGAGAAACCTCTAGAAATATAAATCTTAAATTGGGGGCTTTCTCTAAAAATTTTATAGGAAATGTAAATGCCTGTGTTCTGTATTTGTAACACTAATATGAAAATGGGGAAAGGGGATTCTTTAATATAAGTAAGTGATATATTTTAAATGTCTATTAAATGATCATTTGTTTTTGTAACCACAGAAATTTGTTTTTGTATCCCTCTTGTCATAGTTCCCTACATAGTTAAGAAAAATGTCATATATGGTCTTAACATGAGAAGGAAATGATGCCAAAAGACAACCATTCTGTGCTACTTTATAACTCCTTGTTATATTTCAAGACCTATGTGTCTACATGTTTCTTTACTGCCTTTTCTACTCTGATCATCCAATTTTGCAAGCAACTGAATAAATCCATCCATATCCAACCCACCTGACCTCTTAATTATGCTTAGATCATGCAACATGTTATCAGTAGGGGGTCTCTTCTTATCGGCACACCCCTTGGCATATCCTTACAGCTCCTTAGCATAGTCCCTATCTGAGTTTCCTCATATGTAACCCTGATTACATAACCTCTACCTGAATGAGTCCTCAAATTTGCCTGGGGATAAAAATTATCTGGAGTACTCATTAAACAAGTTCCCAAATTCCATCTCAGACTCAACATAAAATCTCTAGTTCCCGTGATAGGCACATTTTACATTAGGCAAGTCTAAGGAAAGAATGCTGTAATGTATGGCTTCTTCTCTATTTCCTTTGTGTTGGTTCTCCCTTACATTGCTGCAGTAGCCAATGAATTTTGCTGATTTTCATTCTAATCTCTCCTGCATTGGATCTACTATCCACAATGTAGAATTTTCTTTCTGTGGTTGAAGAATTGATAAGTGCACAGCATATTTTAGAAGTCTGTGTTGCCTTATAATTACCAAGAGATTGAAAACAAAATATATTTAATGTGGTATGAAGCAGAAGGATGATTTGGTGGCTTTGAGTTTTGCTCACTTGTAGAATACTTTGAATTAACCGTGGTCCAACCCTCAAGAATGTGCTGCACGCCTGGCTGCCCCATTCTCCCTGCACTCCGGAAATTCTGGGGCTGCCCTCAGGTTATGTGTAATGTACAAACTTCAGCTTTTCAAATGATGAACTATATTTAAATTCATTTTGAACAAAGTTGGCTTGAAAACAGCCGAATTCTTTGAAATTGCAAGTTGATTTTCCTGAGTGCCTTTCATATTTTTAGTAGCCAAGGGGCAGGAGAAGCCAAGAAAGATTGTTTGAGAAGATACTGAAACTTTAAAGATGCCTTGTTTCTCCCAAAGTGCTGTCAACTACTGTATCAAATAGAAGCTTTAAACCAGGGGAACTTTCTTTCTAGTGCCATTTTAAGGGGTTGGGGGAGGAACTGAGCAGGGAGTTGTGGCTACATAGGGGAATATTATGATTATTATTTTAGAAAGTGTAATAGCTGAAGAGTTCCTAGGCAAATATCTATGTATTATTAATATTAGTGCTTAGCACTGCAGTTGGTTGGTTGAGATTTCTGATTCTTACTTCTCCTCACAGAAGAATTTATATAGCAGGTGGATCAGTGTCACACTACCTCAAGAAACTCATTTCAGATTCCACTTAATGATATAAACCTAGATAGCCCCATCAAGGATGTTCTCTTTTTAGACTAAACCTCTTATACGTATTCTTTAAAGGAAATGGATGGGCATAAAAGGAGAAAAATCAAAGTAAATGACAAGGATGAAGATTTTGTTTTACACAATGCAGCCTTGAAGAAATTTAAAAAATAAAACATAAAAAAAGCACAAGCATACCAGAATCTGAGAAATGTGTTTCAGTGTCTAACACAGATTCGTCTGAGATGTATGAAAGAGGAAACAATGAAACTGAGCATTAAGAGTCTAATAGAATAGAATGACATCAACAAGATGGTGACCTAGGTCGTTCCTGATTTTGCTCCCCCTCGCAAAAAGAACACCTAAGTATTCGAACAAGACACCACTGAGAGAGTCCTTGATAGTGAACTGAAGCACAGCCTGTACCATAGAGACCAAGACAGTCTGCACTGGGGCGGTTAGAGAAGTGTCTGCACCTTGACCACGTTGCCACTCCCCCAGGCAATGCACAGTACCATGCAGAGAAGTCTCTCCACCCAGGCAAGAGAGCTGAGACACAGCCTCACTCACTGTGGAGAGTGTCATCCAAACCTTTCTGACTAGAAGGGTGGGTGACAACTTCTTGAAGCTATGTGGTCCAGAGGCCCTACAGCTGAGAGATGGGCAGACAGAGCCAATAGTTTGCACAGCAAAGCCAGTGGCTCTGTTCAGACAGAGAATTTGGGGTACATGTTGGCTTGAGTTAAGCCAGCAAACAAAGAGCTTTACGAGCTTTAAAGGTGTTTCTCCCACTACATCTGTGTGTGTGTATATATATATATATTTGTGTGTGTGTGTATATACACACACAGATATAATTTGTAATCCTGCTCATTAGGAAGTTCAGCGTGACTATGGAACATAACCAGAGCACATGGGAAGCTGTACAGTCCATACAATAACACTATGTACAGTGGAACTTGAACAGTGAGCACAGCCTGTGGCTTCCCTTATCTGCAGGAGAAACATCAGTGGCCTGACTTGACCAGGGAATTTGGTGCACACTCTGGACTGATTCGGGTCCCCAATGAATAAGCTGTACAGTTCCTACATTCTTTTCTACAGAATGGGAAAAAAATATTTGCAAGCCATACATCTGATAGGAGTTAATATCTAAAATATGTCAAGAACTCATATAACTCAACAGCAGAAACAAACAAACAAAGAATAAACAGCTAATTAAAAACATGTTCTGGGCAAAGGACCAGACAGACATTTCTCCAAAGAAGATATATAAAAAGCTAACAAGTACAGGAAAAGATGATGAGCATTGCTAGTCAAATGCAAATTAAAACCAGAATGAGATAACTCATACCTGTTGAATGGTCATTATCAAGAAGACAAGAGATAACAAACGCTGGTGAGGATGTGGGGAAGAAAAAACATTGTACACCTCTGGGGGGGGGGGGGGACTGTAAATTGGTACATCCAGTAGGGAAAACAATATGGAAGATGTTCAAAAAAATTAAAAATAAAACTGCCATATGACTCATCCAGCAATTCCACTTTCAAGAATTGATCCAAAGCAAATGAAAACACTAACTCAAAAAGATATCTTCACCCTCATGTTTACAGAAGCATTATTTATAATAGCCAAGAAGACATAGAAATAACCAAAGTGTCCATTGATGGATGGATGAATGGAAAATCATACATATATACATATATATATCATACATATCATACATATATACATATATATAGGTTTATATACTATATGATATATAATACAAATATATATTTATATAATATATAGTATATGTAATATATATTGCATATACATGTAATAATAATAATATATAGTACACCACAGATATTGCAATATTATTCAGCCACAAAAAAAGAAAATTCTACCATTTGTGGCAATATATTGGACCTTGTATGCATTAGGCTAAGTGAAATAAGTTAGAGAAGGACAATCATGATCTTTCTTACATGTGGAACTTTAAAGAACAAACAAACAAGGGCACCTGAGTGGCTAAGTTGGTTGACTTTGGCTCAGGTCATGATCTCACGGTTCATGAATTTGGGTCCTTCATCAAGTTCTATGCTGACAGCTCAGAGCCTTGAGCCTGCCTCGGATTCCGTGTGTGTGTGTGTGTGTGTGTGTGTGTGTGTGTGTGTGTGTGTGTCTCCCTCCCTCTGTGCTCCCCTGCTCAAGCTCTGTCTGTCTCTCTCTCAAAAGTAAATAAACATTAAAAAAATAAAAAGAAAAGTGTTTAAAGAACAAACAAACAAAACCTCATGACCTGATGGTAAATAAGATCAGACATATAGTTACTAGAGGTAGAGGGTTGGGGAAAGGAAGATTCAAGAAAGGTGGTCAGAGAAGCAAACTTGTAGTTAGAAGATAAATAAGTACTAGAGATGTAATATTTGACATGATGACTAGAGCTAACACTGTCATGTGATACATAAATTTGTTTAAGAAATTAAATCCTATGAGTTCTTATCACAAGGAGAATTTTTTCCCTTTCTTTTTCTTCTTTATATTTTATGTATATGTGAAGGTAGAAGATAGCTGAACCTATTGTGGAATCATTCCACAATATATGTAAATCAAACCATCATATTATACTCCTTAAGCTTGTAAGTGATATATGTCAATCATTTCTCAATAAAGCTGGGGTAAAAAAAGTGTCTAATATTTTTAATTGAATTACCATAGGGATCCTTAGGCTCTCTGAATCATATGTAGTAAGAAAAGGCTAGGGAATTTTGCTGGACACACATGAGGATTTTCCCACTTCACTCTGCTAATCTGAGAAAGTTAAGTAGTTTTCTCTAACATGTTTTGTGTCCCAAGCACCAAAATTTCTCTGCATATCTGGCCCCATACTGAGTCCAGGAAATATAAGCTAGATAATCCTCTCTATTAAATATTGCCTTATTTAGTTGTCTCTGATTAGAGGCAAAGCCCGGTTCTTTCCCACTAAATGAAAAGAAGAATTTACACACTCCTAGAGATGCAACAGAAGAAAAGTGAGGGAGCATATCTATTAGATAAAGTGTATGCTTTTCTTGGATGCACATCAAGCATTGCCAGAAAGTTCTAGAGGGTAAGACAGGAAAGGGAGTGGGTCTATTCATGGTTGCCCTTTAGGGCTTAATAAAGTTTCTTGCCATTGTCCTCACAGCTTGATAGAAGTGGACTAACAGTGAAGAGATCTGTGATCCCACTCCACAGCCTCCAGGCTCAAAGAAGCTAACGAAGTAGAAAAATGATATTGATAAAACTACCCTGCTTTTTGTAAGCATGCCTCACTAGATAGAAACTGCTCAGTGTTTGTGTTTAATCTGATATGACCTCAATCATCTTTTTTTTTTTCGGCTCTAAATACTAAATGGGTGACTTGTTATTGAGCCTCAATAAGCTCAAAAGAATTCCACTCTGAGTGCTTCACAGTACTTTAATATGGTGCACAAAGGTAACACGAACAACACACTTCTTTTCCTTTTTTCCTTGGGAGATAAATGAGTGTTTCAAGACTGAATGCTGGAAAAGTCTTGGAAATAAGTATTTTATGTGATAGCTTCACTATGGTAAACGTTTCCACTCCCATCTCTTCAGATATACCAAAAGAAAAAAAGGCCCTTTGCAGAATTCTGGACATTGGTATATTAAAATGGAAACTCGTTTCCAACTTCATGGGATTTATCAATTGAATGTAAATTTCTTGATAGGGAAGGCTTTATCTATTCTATTTTCCATCATCTCTGTGAGAATGACACATGGTGGATGTTCAGAAATACCCAAAAAGCTTTAAAAAAGAAAGATATTTTGCTGCACTGCCCAGTTGTGAATTAAATGTTGCCACTTTCTGTTCATTCTTTTCTAAGAGAATGCTTTACTTTACTGTTTTGAATTTCATTTTAAAATTCTGCGTTACTTTACAAACCATAGAAGTATCTTTGATTTGCATTCTCCAAATTATTGGAAGAGGAACCAGAATATGGTAAATCATTTTCAAGAACACTTCAACATACTTGCCTTTAACTTTCAACAGAGAATTTATTGACCCACTCACAAAACTGTGTGAGAGTTATCTTGTAGCTCAGCCAGAGAACTACAAGAACAGATCAGTTAAACCTTGGCATTTCTTATCTAACGATACACCAAATAGGCATTCAAAAAATTGTTGTGCAAAGTTAACAGAGTATTTCTTTCAGAAACGGGCTAGGAATCTCTGTAAAGCTATAAAATCCATTCAGAGAATTGTGCTAAATGTCTCATTGTTGGGTTGGTTAAAAGAAGGCAATCCTTAAAGACATATTACTTCGGGCTCCTGGGTGGCTCAGTCCATTAAGTGTTCGACTTCCACTCAGGTTATGATCTCCTGGTTTGTGAGTTAAAGCCCAGCGTTGGGCTCTGTGCTGACAGCTCAGAGCCTGGAGACTGCTTCGGATTCTGTGTCCCCCTCTCTTTGCTTGCACTCATCTCTCTGTCTCTGTCTCTCTCTCAATCTCTCTCTCAAAAGTAAATAAATAATAAAAAAATAAATGACAACCATAAAATCATATTACCTCAAAGGAATCACAAAAGGATGCTAGGGGCAGTGATGAACTTCTGTTATAACCTACCCAGAGTTTTTCCAGATTCCTAACACACTGACTATTTACAGTAATTCAGATTATTTTGTTCTTGGATGTTTTAATAGGGAGAGACAAAAGTAAGAATTGGTCAAAATCAATAAGAATTGGTCAGAACATTTGAACGTGTAAATTAACAGGTTATCATTTCATCAGAAATTTCTACTTCTCTCTTGCGTAAAAAGCATACTTCTTTTGCTGTTATGTTTTAAAATTGATTTGAGAAAAAAATTAGTACATTTCATTTAAACAAATGTCAGGTTTCTTCAGAGACATGTTTGTTAAAGCTTGTCTCAAATCTACCCAGAGGTATCAGGGTTGATCTCAAGTTCTCAGATTAGTTCTATCGTGACCCTTCATAATTGCTTGATCTTCTTTGTTTAGGGAGGTTATCCCAGTGTGTAACTGCAATAAAGCATTGGACCTAAAATCTTACATTATGGCAGAAACTCAACAAGACAGAATAATTACATCTAAGTAGCTATTACAAAACAAATACTTGGAGTGATGAGAGTTAGCATTGGTAGGAGGTTGGAAGGAAGTAGGCATGCAAATGGTAGAATATAGAGCATTTCCAGTATTGCATTTTAGGATTGTTGATGTTAATTCTGTCAAACAGATTGGGACACGAGGCGAATTTTTTTGCTAACAACTATTAGGGTAGTCAATAATAATAATGACTACCACTTACTTAGCTTCTACTATGTACTCCAAAGGCCATGGTAACAAGATTTTGATTTCACAGATGGGGGAGATACAGCGGAAGGTAATTTCTCTTTGCTCAAGTCCCATAATTACAAAGTGAATGGATCACACATTGAAACTGAGGTCTCTCTTGCTCCACAGCTTGGTTTTTTAGCCAGTGTGCTGAAACAGGTATGGAAGACTAATGTGGGAGCGCTAAGGAAGAAAACGATGTCTATCCCCACTAGATAAACAGTCCCAATAAAATAGCAAGGAAAAAATGATGGAAGATAAAGTTCCAAACCACTCCTTTCCCAAATTCCGTTTCTCACTAACGTGAATGAGATGTGTAGGAAAGTTCTGAAGTAATAGCAATGGATATTTTACATGATTAATTATGGATATAGAATTGGCAGTTTTAGTATTTGTCATTCTCAGTAATCCTATTTCTGTGTTAATTATTAACTATGCCCCTTCTAATAAATGGCTGTTTTACAAAGTCAAGAGGGAGATATTTACCGGATTTCTAGAGTTTAGGCAGGAGTGGAGTGTTGTGGGCTGGAGAAGTCACACATATTTATGTTAATAACAGTACAGAATGACTTGTAGGGAATTTCTGGAAATGGAAAAGCTGGATTGGGAGTAGAATGAATTCTGGTAGCATGTGCTCACATTTCTCCTGTTTAGGCAGCCTTAGTTAGACTTGAACTATGTAGTTTATTTACATTATCTTTATCCAGGGTATGATATCTGTATATATCAGATATATCATATTATCTGTATATATATTACATTATCATACATTACATATGATATTGTGTGTGTATATTTGTATATGTCTCAAATAACCTATTTCTGTCCTTTTGTGGTCTAAAGAAATGAACTTAAATGCTCTAACATTGCATCTCTGCAAGTTTCTCCCTTACATGTTCTGCTAGTTTGGTGTGTATATTTATGTCATTTTTGGTTATTAGACCCAAGTAGATTTCTGATATTTTATCTTCTCTAAACCTTGTAATCTTTCAGTAAAAGGGTTACAAATTAGTGTATGATCATTTCAGTTTCTCCCCATTCTAGTCGATTTTGTTAGTCACTCTTTTTCATTTTAGGCACTTTAATGGGTAAGGAAGAGTGTCTCATTATGATTTTTGTGCTCATTTCCCTGATAAATAATAATGTTGAATACTTTTTAATATGTTTATTTGCCCTAAGTATATATTTCTTGGCTGTCTATTCAAGCTGCCTAATTTTAAGTCACTTGACTTTCTTCTTTTAATAAAGTGGAAAGTTATTTATAAAGTCAGTACTGCCTTTTCTTTCTGCATTTTAAAAATGTTGCTCCACTGTCTTCTGGCCTTTGTAATTTCAGAAGACAAACCCATTGTAATTCAAATAAATGTTGTCCTGTATGTAATATGAGACATCTCATTGGCTACTTAAGATTTACTCCTTGCCTTTATTTTTAAAAAATGTTTATTTCATTATTATTATTATTTTTTTACTGGAGAGAAAGTGTGAGTGGGGGAGAGAAGCAGAGAGAGAGAGAGAGAGAGAGAGAGAGAATGAATATCTTAAGCAGGTTTCATCCAATGGGATTATGACCTGAGCCAAGTTTGAGTCAGACATTTAACTGACTAAGCCACCCAGGAATTCTCTTTGCCTTTCTTTTAAAAAACTTTTTTACCAGTATCTGCCTATGCATTATTCTCATTGAAGTTATCCTGTTGGGAGTTCTCTGTGCTTCTTGAAACTGTCAACGTATATACTTATGTTTATGTATTTCACCAGATTCTGCATGTTTAGGGCTGTTAGTTTTTCAAGCAGTTTTCCTCTGCCCCATTCTCATTCTCGTTTCCTTATGGACCTCTAATGACCTCCATATGCCAATATTATTCCATAGGTACCTGAGGCACTCTTCATTTTCTGAAAGTTTTTGCATCTCCTCTGGTTGGATAATTTCTACTGATTTTTCTTCATGTTTATTGACTCTCCTGTTATCTATATTTTGCTACTGAACCAATGAGTGAGTGTTTGACTTCAGATACCATATTTTTTTTTACTTTTAAAATTCATTTTGATCCTTTTTATGCTTATATTTCCTTATGCTGATTTATACTTTTTCATTTATCTTGAGTATCTTTTACTTTGCTAAGGCCAGTTCTATTAGCTACTTGTCAGTGATTGTCTGATAGTCCTGTATGTAGTTACCATGGGGTTGCTGTGTTCGTTAATGTTCTTTTCTCTTGGGAATGGATCACATTTTCTTTGCTCTTCTTAAATTTAGTAATTTTCATTTCAGTATTGTGACAATGTGAATGTTAATGTTGTATATACTTGTGATTTAATGACATTCTTCTTACATCTTTTGATTTATTGATTTATTTTTTAAATCTCAGCAACCAGTTAGCTGGATCCCACTAGAACTATAGCCTTGACCGAGCCTGGAGAGGGCAGTGTCTCGGTTGAGTTCTTTTTAGTTTTAGCATGTCTAGACATGGTTCAGGAGTAGCCAAAAACAGGCTGAATTTAAACAAAGACTTAGTGTTCCCTTTCTAGAGCTATCTTTACTGGGGTTCCTCATTCATGTTTTGGTATCTCTGGTTGCCCTGGAGTTCCTTGCTAAGATTCTAGAAAGTTCAGAGTTTATTTACTGTGGGAATCATACCCACCCTGAGCTACTACTACTGAAACTATGGTAGCAATCAGGATAAGAAGTCAAATAATGGACAAGCCACTATTATAGATTACTTCAAAGAATTTTCCCCCAAAACAGCCTGATTTCTTTGGGGGGAAGAGGGGATTATGTTTTTGTTTCATTTAGTCTACAGTTTTTAACGGTCATTTGTAGGACCGTTTGTTTATTAGGCGGTAATTTGCTAATCCTCCTTTTTCTTTTTTTGTTTACTTTTGCCATAAGCTTTTGTTCTTTTGTTCGTTGTTTTCTTTTCAATCCTTAGGAATTTCTGTATTATAGAGGCATCTCTCAGTATGTAGTTTATTCGAATTCTCTTCTCATTTCCAGTAGAGGAGATCAGCGCCTAAAATTGGAAAATCTAGAATAGATATGTTTATAATTTACACTTATTCAAGTATAGACTTGAACTATTAGAAACAAGACTTCAAAACTGAGATAAATACACGTGTATACAGTCTAAACAAGGAAACCATTTAATTCATGTCAAAAGAAAGGACATAAAGAGAGTATTAAAATAAATAAACCTTACTTGGAATACAATGATAACATTAAGACAAGATGTCATAACAGTACATGCTTAAAAAGAACAAAGTACAGATTCAGGCCTTGTATTATTTTAAGTATTTGTCTCCAATTGATACCTTTGAATTTTTCTCTTTTTAGGGAATGCTAATTATGCATTAAATATTCTTTGAATTATCTAGCAATCGTGTTCTCTTTTATCACTTTTATTTTTACTCATGTTTAGTGTGTTTTTCTACAGTTTGTGCTATTACTAACTCTGTTCAACATTTTCCCACTGCTGCTTCTATAATAGTTTTAATATGCAAGTTCATTTTGTTTCCTCAATTTACCCAAATTTTCAGCTTACTCTGCTGCTTTATCATTTCTTTTAAAAATAACTATATCTCTCTTTCCATTTCTCCCCCCAAGTATTTTGGCCTTAACTTCTTTGAGAAAGGCATTTTTCTTCAAGTCTACTATGTTTCCCTTAATACATTTTAATGTGATGTATATTATTAATCTGCTTATTTTGCTCTATTGTTTATTTTTATTTCATTTTGTATTTCTGTATCTATGCATAGTTCTCCGTTCTAGAGTCTTTCAACTTATGGCTCAACTTAAAATAAACTCAGCGTAAGCTATGTCTGCTATTTGCATACAGATGCGCATACACACACACACACACACACACACACACACACACACACATACACAGAGTGAAGAAAGGATTGGTGGTAGTAGAATAGGAAAAGACAAGACATGGGACAGCCAGCAATTCATATGTACTTTCCTGATACATTATTTTCTTATCTGCTAGGCTGTTTTTTATTCTCTAAATTTTTAGAATGTTTTCTCAAATCTACTTAGAATATGCCAAGAAAATCAACAAAGTGGTTTTTAAATGTTTCTAGCTATTTGACAAACACTAATTTATTATTTCTATATGCCTGGCACTAATGCAAGATTTCCACAAATGTCACTTCCTTTAATTCTCATTACTCCACAGAGCTATTAGACAGGTTTGTGTAATTTTTGCAATTACAGATAAAGGTGCTGATTTACAGAGAAGTTAAGTATCTTACTCAGAATCACAATTGATTAGTGGAGTTAAGACTTGAACCTATACATCTACAGAACACTGCACTATAAATAATATACTTGTCATTACTAGTGTGCTTAGCAAGACTAATGTTGGCTGTGTCCCTTTGCCTTGAAGCATGTTTAAGGAGTCACCTTTACTTTTTTTTTTTTTTTTTTTAAGGTAAAAGCTAGGCTGGCCTGTAAAATGCTGATATTCACTTTCTATTAAAATTTCACAGCTTATTAGAATCTTCCTTTCCAACTTCCTTTCCAAGTAACATCACAGGATGGGCTAGTCTCATTATTGGCCTTATGATCCAATCTTCTTGGATGGGCTAATCTCATTATTCTCTCCTGTGACAAAAACATTTAATGTCCATGAACATCCATGTGTCTGCCCACATTCCATAACCCCCTTATAATTGAGCAGGGCCATTGGACTAGTTCTGGTAAGTAAATTTTGAAAGACAATGACATGTATCTCTTCTAGATCTTGACAATATAAACATCCCTTGCAGCCTTCCAGTTCTCTCTTCCCTTCCTATAGTTATTCTGGTGGCCACCTCTTGGCGTGGATTGACTTATCAGGAACAGCAAGTAGGCAGCTAAGTCACTCCACAGAGGAATACTGTCCTGGAGAATGAAGTCAGGTGCTGAGTGAGAAATAAAATTTTGTTGTGAGCCATTGAGATTTCAGAGCAGTTCCAGCATATTCTAACCCATCCTGACTAGTATACCTGCAGTGATTGCTTCCTAGGAATTGCTTCCCATCAACATGCTAAAATTAAGTGGTACTAAGAGCCATATGTACAAAATATATCTAAATATATATGCATATATTTATATCTATCTATATCTATATATATTCGCAGTAATAAAGTAACATATATTTTTTCTATCTATATACAATAAAGTCAGAATCTCACTTACCAAGGACACTGAGAGAGCTAGCTACTCTGATTAAATTTCTGATTATAGGGATTGCAATGAACAACATTGCTTGTTTTCAGTGATTGGTGTTAAAAGGTGCTCACAAATATATTTATTGGCTTATCAAATTACTAAATATATCATGACTTTACTTTTGGCCATTTATAATCTGAAATAGACTTGAGTTCATGAGTTAGTCACTTAGTTCAACTATAATAATTGAGACTTTACTCTTTGCCAGGCACTATTGTTAGCTCCACATTTGCAAAAAAATAAGTGTAAATCATAGGATTTGATGATATAACACACAATAATTGTAATTACCTTTTAGGCACCCATAACAGGAACATAAACAAAGTGTAGTCAAAGAGTAGAGGGGAGAAGGACAAAATCAATCAGTGAAAACTGGTTCAATAAGTAGTTTAATATCCGAATATATATTTATTTTTTTAATATTTAATTTTAGCTATTCTTATACTTCTTTGGGTCTAACTGTAAAAAGCAGACTCTTTTCTGGATGTTTTTAAAATAAATGATACATATCTAAGAATTTTTCCAAAGTGCCATTTTTGAGAGAGGATGGTGGAGAACAGAATTGAAAGACTGGATTTTTTAAAAAAAAATTTAATGTTTTTATTTACTTTTGAGAGGGAGAGAGAGACACAGAGCATGAGTTGGGGAGGGGCTGAGAGAGGGAGAGAGAGGGAGACACAGAATCTGAAGCAGGCTCCAGGCTCTGAGCTGTAAGCACAGAGCCTGAGAGAGGGCTTGAATTCATGAACCATGAAATCATTACATGAGCTGAAGTCAGATGCTTAACCAACCAAGCCACCCAGGTGCTCCTGAAAGAATGTAATTTTTAATGCCATATACTATTATTTGACATTTGTGATTCTTTTACTTGATTTACCTCTCCATTTTTTTTCCAGGATAGACAGTGCTTTGGTTCTTCCTAATATGTGGACATTTACAAAGAGATTTTGTGTAATGGTCTACTTTTAAAAAGCATCCAGGTAAAAAAAAAAATAGTGTAATGTTTTCATTTTACTTCTGAGGAACTTCAAAACAAGAGAAACTCAGTGAATTGTCTAAGATGACCCAAGTGATCCTCTTCTGTATCACTCTACTAGGAGGAAATTATATATACATACATATTTTATATATACATACAAATATATACATATACAAATTGTATATACATACATATATATGTTAGCTATACACACATACATATATATGTATGATATTCATTCATTCATGATATATATCATACATACATATGTATGTATGTATAGCATATATATACTAGCTATAGATATAAGACATAATCCAGGTCAAAACAAAGCAAGAGCTTGAACCATAAGGATTAGGAAATAAATAGCAGAAGTGAATGTAAATATAATCTAATGTGAATTAAATATAAAAGAACGATGTTTGTTTCATCAGGCCCATTCAAAACTCACAAGCTGGCATATTGCCAAAAGTTTCTAGGTACACAAAAGCACCCACATACTGTGAGTCTAACATAAACCTTTTTATCATTTATAATGATAGTTCTGAAACTGTATTATTTGATGACTTGTCTTTTTCTTCCACCGAAACCATTCAGTTGAGTTGCTGATGCAAAAGTCTGGGCACATTCTAATGTAATAAAAAATGTAACACAAAGCCCACAAAGCCAGTAAATACCCTCTTTGTCTCTGATGCATGTCAGGAAATTGAAGTAAATAGATTTAAAACTCTAACATTACAGACGATGAGATTAAAAAGCCATTAGTAGTCCTAAGCCCATTAGAACTCTAGGCACCAAAAGACTCTTAGAGAGAAATTTCTTGACCAGATAAAAAAAAAATATTGATACCATCCTTCTTTCATTATTCAATAAAAGTTCTTATTGGATGCCTCGTTGTTAGCATTCTATTCCTTTTTGTAATAAGTGCTTTTAAACAGAAAAGTTTCATGAGTGCCCTTCTCTTTAAAGACACACACACAAATAAAACAATAACAAAAGCGACCACTTGTTTCATTAACATTGTAAGTGAGGCAATTTCATTTCATGGTCTTATTGGAGGAAAAAGCTTGTCTACTTTCAGTCTCCCTGTTAGCTTTCTTAGTCTTTTTTCTTGCTGCCCTGTTGCTCTCCTGCATTCTTCAACGGTGACCCATGATAGCTACAGAAATGAATGTCTTTTCCAGTCTCCTAAAAATAGAACTATGCACTCCAGCAGATGACCAGAAAGAGAGAGTTTCTATTCTTATTGCTTTCTGTCAGAGAATTCACTCAAAAAACGGTTTCAAGTTGAAATAAAATAACCCTGAGCCGATCACTTAAGACAGGACCAGAATGGGCAATGATGTTGGGAAGGAGCTTGAGATACAGGATGCTCAGTAGGTATGATCATCTAAGGAACTGATGGATTGACATGATAAATTAAGTAAAATGCAATATTTTAAAAGAGCAAGTAACTTTTATTTGTGGAAATTGCCTTTTGCCCCCCCCCCACATTAATTCCAGACATTTGTCTAAAATAGCGTTATATGTATTTTACTATATTAAGTGAAATGAAACATTTACAAATGAGTGCTTAAGAAGCATAATTTGCCACTCCTGTTCCCACAGTTCTGGAAAAAAAAAAAAAAGGACTGGAATACAATTAACACTAAAGGGGAATCATGCCATGGTGTGACTGGTAATCATTGCACTTGGCATAATTCTCTTTATTAATACGTCACTTATAGCACTGTACTCTCCAGTTCTTTCTCACCATTTTACTTATTTTATTAATATCTCACTTTGCTACATTTACAGTTATTTCCTCATCATTTTAAATTCACTCCAGGTTACTAGCATTGCCATATTAAATACAAAGGCTAAGGGACATTAACAATTACTGAAATAATCTTGCAATTGGCAAAGAAGCTTGCCTTTTATTACATTAATGTAGCGCTAATTGAACATTGAAATTCTATCCTTCCAACAACCTTAGTTAAAATCATTAAAATAATCCCAAGTTGAGCTCAATCAAAACATTTCTTTGAATAGTACCTGACTATATCCTGGTATGAAAAAAAAGTCAAAATATGGTTTTACAGGTTTTTCTTTACATGACAAAGAGCCTATTGTAATCTGATTGTTTAGTAAATTGAACTAAAGTTGGATGAAATTAGCAGATACCATTTTATGTAAGTGTGAATGTTATTAATTTTATAGCTTCAGAGTTTGAGCTTTTTTGAATTTTCAAAAGTACTTTTTTAATAAAGTTCTACCAATTGCATTAGAACCCAGGATTGCATCCTTAGACATAATCTAATCAAAATGCTTTTTTGGATATCTCCCAGATAGAGAGTGGCCACTGGTGATGTGCCTGTCTTCAGTAAGCAACGAATGAGATAGCTAGGTCCTCATGACTACCCTTGGATTAAAGTGAGACCAAGAAACTTTGGACCCAGCAATTGTAAGTATCGAGGCCTGAGCCCCTTGTTTCTATCATGCTACTACACAGCCAATCCATTACAAATGTGCTAACCACACGTGGGGTGTTAATTGGAGCTTGGCACCCCTTGGAACATGACAAATTAATTTTCCACCAGTTAGAAATAAACAAAACCCAAGAGAGCTTTTATTAACTACTGTGAATTTGGGACTCGTTAACCCTGTTTGCAGTACTCTATTTATTTACCACAGGTTTAAATGAAATAAAATTTTATTTAATTTAATAAATTTATTTATTAAATGTTTTTATTTAGTTTTGAAGGAGAGAGAGACAGAGCATGAGTGGGGGAGGGGCTGAGAGAGAAGGAGACGCAGAATCCAAAGTAGGCTCCAGGCTCTGAGCTGTCAGCACAGAGCCCGATGTGGGGCTTGAACTCATGAGCTGTGAGATCACGACCTGAGCTGAAGTCGGACACTTAACCGACTGAGCCACCCAGGCGGCCCTAAAATTGTATTTTAAAAGTGTCTATTCTGGTGACACAGAATGTATTAAAGTAAATGGTGCTTAACATGTGAATTGTTTCATAGGCTCTGTCAGTTCCATGATATGATTACTCGTTGGAATCTAATCAGAAAGTAACATTGCATATTGGTTAAGAGACTGGCCAAGAAGGCAAGAGGGTCTTGATTTAGATTTTCCAAGTATGAAATCCATCTCTCCTAATTATTCTTTCTGTAACCTTGGGAAACTTGTCCTTATATATAAAATGAGGATGCGAAATATCTTAGGATTTGTTGTGAAGATTAAATGTAAATAGAGTACATATTGCTGCATAAAAAATATCTGCATATGGATCATAACAATTCATATGTTCATGCCATGGATTATTTTCAGAAAAAATCATCACATTCTCTGTTCTTGAGCAAAAATACTGCATTCAAGGATCACGTATGTTTAAATTTTCTTTCAATGTTTGGTCAGACTATAACTGCCTATGGTCATGTAACACAGTTATCAGGGTAACCTTCATCAACATGCCAGAATATGTTAGATCTCTGTACAAGACTCTTTCCTATAGCGTTTTATCTTAACCTACATAAGAGTCACAGTCTTTTAATGGCCTGTGACATCTTCTATTCTCTACTACTCTCTCCACTACTCTTTGTGTTCTTGGCATAGCAGCCTGTTGACTGATCATCCACCTTTACAAGGAGAGTTCTCACTCAGGATTTTAAATATTTTGTTCCTCAGGTTTCTGCATGATTTACTTCTATACCTCCTTAAGGTTTCTGCTTAAATGTCACTTTATCATAGAACTTTGTTGGCTCTCTTCCATGAAGGGGAAAATCCTCCATCTTGGATCTTTCTATCACTTTAACCAATTTTTATTAGCCTTCACCAGAATAAGTCTATGAGAGCTGAGATGGGTTTTTTTTTTTTTTCTTTTTCCCTATACTGCCTTCAACAGTTCCTAGTACAGGGCAGGGATATAACAGAATAAGGTTCGTCTGACAATTACAAAATCCATAGTAAAAATGACTTAAACAAAAAAGAAGTTTGTTTTGCTCTCATGGAAAAGTCCCTCAGGTTTTAAGGATTCCAGGGCTGGGCTGGTGCCCCTACTGTCAGGGTCAGAGAATTATGAATTTTAAAGCTTTAATCCTTGAACTTCCAGGTGGATCCTTCAGCTTCAAATCCAGCTGTCTAGTTATCATGCTTGCATTCTAACCACAGAAAGTAGGAAACCGAAGTTACACCCCTCCCTTTAATAACATTTTGTAAAATTTGTACACAACACTCCCAGCATATATCATTGGGCCATTAATTAGTCGTATCAACAAACTTAACTGCAAGAGAGGTTGTAAAATAGAGTATTCTGAGCAGCCAGATGTGCAAATAAACTTCCATAGTTCTGTTATAGATGATGGGAAGAATAAATATTGATGGAATGCTAGTAGACTCTGGAACATTTCTAAATAAACGCTGGGAAAAACTGTTAAAAGAAGACTAATGTTTACATTCAGTGTTGATTCCATGAGTTGCAAAACTAGTTCATTCAAAACGAAAATGTTATCAATTATATGGAGACACGATAGTGGTGACCCAGACATAGTTGTTTTTCGTTCTTAATAAACTATTGCAAGGATGAATGCTGAATATTCACTGGAACATTTCACTTTGATTAGGAGTAAATGCTGCATATAAAATCTAAACACACAGGTTGAACTCTTTGTTTTTCCATAGACTCAGAGAATAATGTTCACTAACTCACTTAACCTCATTCTTTTTCTTCTTTTTAAAAGTGTTTGTTTATTTTTGAGAGAGGGAGAGAGGGACCGGGTGGAGGGAGGGAGGGAGGGAGGGAGAGAGAGAGAGGGAAGGCAAGAATTCGAGAATGCGAGCAGGGGAGGGGCAGAGAGGGAGACAGAATCTGAAGTAGGCTCCAGGCTGTGAGCTGTCAGCACAGAGCCCACTGTGGGATTCAAACTCACTAACTGTGAGATCATGACCTGAGTGGAAGTTGAATGCTTAACTGACTGAGCCACCCAGGCACCCCCCTCATTCTTCTTTCTGATCTATCCAATAATGAATGGAAGTTGATTAACTCAGGAAACGTGGAGTTTAATAAATCATCTTCTATTCTGTTTCATTATATTTTATATTTTGAAGTTTGTATTGGTTAGGTCTACATTTCATCAACCAAGCAACAATAACAAAATCTACTTAAAAATAATCTAACTTAAAAAAAAGGGGGGGGGGCTTCAATGAATTTCCCCTGTCAATTGCATTTTCTGCCTCTGAGCCTTCTCTGAGCTATTTCCCTGATCTGTGAGACAAGGGATTCTGGCTGCCAGCTTCCTAAGCAGATCTGGGGGAAAATTAACACATCCACAACTGAGCTCAAGCATTGCTGACATCTGGTTTACTCATTTTCACAGTGCACTTGCACTGCACCCTATTGCCTTCTTCTTATGCACTGTTTTATCATGTGGCTCATTTCAAGAAAATGCATTTAACTTTTAGGTACTACTCTGTGGTATGAAGTGTGGCAAATAGGAAATAAAACAACCTTGAAAGAGCATTTCCACATATATGCGGCTATAATAATCACTGAATATTGAACCTCAGAAGTTATGATATGCTCTATTTGGTAAAAGCTTATGAGACCAGGGACAATATTGATATCTAAAGAAATGAATCTCACTTTTGAAGAGAATGAGAACAAATTATTAACACAAATTATCTCTTTACACGGATTGGAGTTTACTGCTATCCCAAAAGAGAAAAAGCAATTGCTTTTACACACTTATTTGTTTAATGGTGTTATTTAATAGTAGGAAAATAAAACCAAAGTTCAAGGCTTTGGGCTTAATTTGGAATCGTACCTTTGAAGAGTATTTTGTGTATTTTCTATGTTCTACTTATAATTCAGTTGCCTCATTTGTATCACTAATATAGAGAAACCCCTTTAATGCAGACCTCAATTTAATTTAGAATATATGATAAAGCAAGTAGTATTAAAGTTGCTTTGATTCTTTAGATATAAGTTTTGCTAATAAAATTTTTTATTATACAGATTGATATTGTAACTTGCGAAGTAGGAGACCTCAAAACAAATTATGCTCCATCATTAATAAGAAATTGATGAAGAATATCTGCCAGTAAATAGTTTGTTTTGAATTGTTCTATAAACTTAGCATTATTTAAACCATACTTGAAAAAGTCTGTCAGTCCAGATTTGTATCAGTTGTGGTTTGTTCTTCTAATCAGCCATTAACAGTTCTTTCTAGAATCTTCTATTTAATTTAATTTAGTTTTTTAAATGTTTTATTTATTTCTGAGAGAGAGACAGCCCGAGCAGGGGAGGTTCAGAGAGAGAGGGAGGCACAGAATCTGAAGCAGGTTCCAGGCTCTGAGCTAGCTGTCAGCACAGAGCCTGACATGGGGCTCGAACCCATAGACCATGAGATCATGACCTGAGCCAAAGTCAGACACCCAACCAACTGAGCCACCCAAGCGCCCCTAGAATCTTCTATTTAAAAAGTGAAACATTCTCTAGTCCTATAATATTGATCTGCATCAGAATTTCAAGTCATATAATGTTGTTACGCTCTTTTGGAAAAGAAGTACAGGGCACAGAAAGAGACTGTAATTATTATAGAATCATATTTGTGAGGAAAATTATAATAAGAAAATGAGTATACTATAAAACCAAGAAATGATAATTTAAATACCTGTGAGGTATTCAACATTTATCAACTGTCACCTATAATAGTATAGTAAATAGGTTTTTGCAGTCCTAATCATTGAGTATTGTGTAGGCATAGATATGTTGAGGGTGGGGTATTAAGCTCAAGCAGATTCTCTATGTGGTCATTCAGAGACTTTAAGATGCTGGGGTGCCTAGGTGGGTCAGTCTGTTAAGCGTCCAACTTTGGCTCAGGTCATGATCTCATGGTTCGTGGGTTAGAGCCTTGCATCGGGCTCTGTGCTGACAGCTAGCTCAGAGCCTGGAGCCTGCTTCAGATTCTGTGTCTCCCTCTCTCTCTCTGACTCTCCCTGTTCATGCTGTCTCTCTCTCTCTCAGAAATAAATAAAACATGGGGCACCTAGGTCATGGGTGGGTTCGGATTCTGTGACTCCCTCTCTCTCTGACCCTCCCCTGCCCAGGCTGTCTCTCTCTCTCTCTCTCCTAGAAATAAATAAAAATATTTAAAAAAAAAAAAAAAAAAGAAATAAATAAAACATTAAAAAAAAGATGTTACTTAAATTTTATTACAAATCACACATTTTAGTTGTAAGTTTATATAGTTGTACAGTTAATAAAAATCTATATTTACTAGTGTAATGTTAGAGTATATCTAGCATTTTCATTAATAAATTTTAGACAAAATTACATTAAGTGAATGATAATTTTTCAAAAGAATTATTTCAAAAATGTTAAAAATATTTGAAAGTTAAGTAAGATTAACTCACAAAGCCAAGTTATCCAATAAATCAGATTTCTTCTATATTATTTTGCTGCTTGAGTCACATAATATGTATGTTTATATCCATGAAAGATCTTGTCATGTTTTGCCTTCCCAAGAAACTGCCAGAAAAACCTCTTGATCAAAAAGTTAAATTTATCAGACCTAGTCCTTTAGGGAGAATCCAGCTTGAAGGAATCTTTACGATGCCTTAGAGGGAGGAATCAGAGGAGAAAATGGTTTTAGGAATTGGACTGAAGTATTTTAACGTGATTCTTGCAAGGATAGACACTGGTGAGGGTTCGTCAAAATTGTTGATGTAAAGCTTAGGATTGGTTAGCACAGCAAATCAGGGATCTTGAAGTATGTGATGAGCAGACTTTTAGTTTTGATAAATCCACTTAACAGTGGCTCATAGTTCTAGCTGCAAATATTTCCTGGAGAAAGCAGCTTCGTTATTTTAGCTCGACCTCAGTATTGTTTAACATAGGAAACAATGTCTGTACTGTTGTTATTTAACACATGGACAGGTAAGGCTTTTCAATTTAAAGGTTTTCTACTTGTATAGGACAAATGAAATTTATTAGTAAATGATTTATATTGTTCTCATATCGATATGTTCTTAATTTTAACCTTTATGTTGAAAGCATCCTATCGATGCCAACATTTCCCTTGCTCTGTCTTTTCTTTACTTCCCTTTAAATTCAAAACACAAGGACTAATAGTCCTAGTATCAAAATAGATCAGAACTGGAAAATAAATAAAAATTTAATTTTTTTAATTAATTATGATGGAAACTATCAAATTAATGACAGTGAGCTTTATGTCGATTGTATGATTTGACATTTAATAATACTCTGTTGTCCTATTACTATGTCCATTTAACATGTGCTGATATCAATGCAGACAAAAGTTAAGTGATTTGGGAGGTCACTGACAGCTTGTGGATAGAATTTGACTTAAATACATGAGCCTAACACTATGGTTAAAGGAAAATCTCTAGTTAAAATAATTTTAAGCAATATTGAGCAAAAAGAGGGACAAGATATGACAGGGTCTGAGTACAAAATTACATGTTTCTGTCCCTACAAAAAAAAACAAAACAAAACCAAGAGCTTTCCTCTAAAGAAATAGAACTAATTATGTAGGCTATCTACAACATTTGGTGGTAGAGAAGAATAAGAACTTGAATGGATGTGATCTTCCATGTCCTGAATTTCAATTACCTCAGAATTTTGGACCACTGTCTCCCCCTTCTGCTCTTTCATACATATAATGGTACAGTCTTTCTTGTAATCCTAAAGGTATGTTGGATCCTTTATAGTTAAGTTTAATCTGAGCCGTGGCCTTCTCCTCCTTGTATACTTACCACTCCTCTTAAGTAGCTTTTTATGTTAACAAATGCACTGAAATTTTTCATCAGTTATCTTTCTCTATTTGGCATTGCTCTATCCAATAGCTTGAAAGTTGATTTCTAGGTGTTTAGATCTAGTAATTCCATGTTCTGATCATATTTTTTGAACAGCAAGTTGGTACCTGGAAAATATGAGTCAGAGGAAGCTTGGCCTTACTGCCTCTTTATTCCTGAATGTCATCTGAACTAAATCTCACAGTTTTCATCCCCTTTAGCTCACTTAAGATAGTTTGTGGTTAGGGTTGTAGGAAAGATCATAGGATAATATAAGATAAAGAAAATGGGTAAGTAGACAGTGGGTTGTTCTGGAGAAAGTTAACACCATGAAATAGGGAACGTCACTTGTTAAATATTTAGTTATTTTGGAATTTGAACACTAATGTGTGTGAGTATTTTTGCTTGTGTTCATGACAATGATTATAAAATCCCCCCAAACAAATTAACTCATTGACTCTGAATTTGGTCATACCCTTTAGAAAATTCTATTATAAAAGTTAATATACAACTTCTACTTTCAAATGGCAATGTGAGAAACACCATGTCTCCTTCTCTCTAGCAAAACAAGCAAAACTGGTGAAAATTATTTTAAAAATCATTTAATGTCTATGCCAGTTACTCTAAGGGTATACAGAAAATAAAGAAACATTTAGCTGTGAAAATCTATAGCTGTCAAAGACCCTCCTGGAGCCAGAACAAAGACTTGCCTCAAAAACTACCCTTGTAAAGGGGCCTAAATGTAATTGGATCATACTAAGGTGTAATGTATGCTCCAAAGCATTGCCAACCATTATAGTTGGCCCTTAAGCAATATGAAGATTATGGGGACTGACCCTCCACACACAGTCAAACCTCTATATATAACTTCTGACAAAGAACTTAACAACTGATAGCCTACTGTTGACTTGGAAGTTTTACCAATAACCTAAATCATAGATTAACACATTTTTTTATGCATTAGATACTATATACTTACAATAAAGTAAGCTAGAGAAAAGGAAATATTAATAAGAAAATCATAAGAGAAAAAATATTTATAGCACTATGCTATATTTAACGAAAAGAATTTGCATATAGGTGTACCTGTACAGTTCAAACCCACATTGTTCAAAGATCAAATGTATAGAGCAAACATCTGTTATTAGTGAAGCCTGTCAGCTATATTTAGTTAAGAAATCAGGGGAAGAGACCAGGAGAATCTTGAAAAAATTTACTTTCATCCAAGAGTAACTGCACATGTCTAAGGCTGTGCCTCTGAAGAGCAAGATAGCAGACTTCCCATTGAGGGAAAAATAGATTTCGCAACAATAGTTCAGCAAAATCACTAAATAAGTGAGGAGGGAAGTGACAAAAATGAGCTCTGTGGTGGGATGGGAGTCAGTACTAAAGCTGTTGCAATATATTATTTAAAATGTCTACTTTTTAACAAAAAATGAGAAATATAAAAACAGTAGACAATGAGACCAATACACAGAAAAACAACAAAAAACAGACTCAAAAGGCAACAACACCTACTTGGGAGACAGCCAGATGCCAGATTTACATTAAGACAAATACATTTTATAACAACAACAATAAATAGTATTAGAGACAAAGCAGAATATTTTATCATAATAAAAAATTAATCCACCAAGAAGATATCATAATTTTAAACATATTCATCTAGCATAAAAAGGCCTAAATTCACATGAAACATAAACTTATAAAATTCAAGAGAGAAATGTATAATTCAACTATAGTTGGAGAATTCCATATTCTACATCCAATAATGGATAGACTCACTAGGCAACAGATCAACAAGGAAAAAGATGATTTGAACACCATGATGCAGCTAGACCTAACAGTCATCGATTTAACAGTCCATTTGACAACAGCAGAATATATATTCTCCCCTGCCCATGGGATGTTCTCAACATACAAAACAAGCCTCAGTAAATTTAAGAGAATTAAAAACATGCCAACTATGTTTCCTAATGACAATGTAATTAAATTAGAAGGAAAAACAAGAAAGGAATTTAGGATATTAATAAATATATGAAAATGAAATACTACTCTCCTAAATAGCTATTGGGTTAAAGTAGAAATAACAAAGGAAGTGAGAAATACTTCATGGTGATTAAAAACTAAGATAGCCTATTAACACTTATGAGATAAAGTTAAACCTGCAACAACAACAAAAAAAACCCTGGTGAAATAGACATACTCGTAGAAAGCTGGAAGGTACTGAAACTGACCCAAGAAAAAAATAGAAAATCTGAATATAACACAAGATTGATTTAATTAAAAAGCAAATCTACACCAAAGAACACCCAGACCCAAATGGCTTTACTGGTGAACTCTACTAAATGTTTCAAAAAATTATTAATATCACTTTTTCACAAATTCTTCCAAAAAATACAAGAAGAAGAAATACTTTCCAACTTAATAGATGGGGTCATATTACATTGATTGCAAAGACAGACAAGGCATAAACAAGTAAAGAAAACTACAGACCAATGTATAGATGCAAAAGTCCTGAACAAAATGAAAAAAAAATTAAAAAATAAATTCAATGATACAGTAATAATCTTTGCAACAAATGAGGCTGGGGAAACCAGATAATAATAAAAATAAATAAATAAATAAATAAATAAATAAATAAATTGAACTCCTATCCTATACCATATAAAGAAATAATTCAATAACCCAGTGAAGAAATGGCCTAAGGATATGAATAGACACTTTTCCAAAAAAGACATCCAGATGGCTAACAGACACATGAAAAAATTCTCAACATCACTCATCATCAGGGAAACACAAACCAAAACCACAATGAGATACCACCTCACACCTGTCAGAATGGCTAAAATTAACAACTGAGGCAATGACAGATGTTAGTGAGGATGCAGAGAAAGAGGAACTCTTATGTACTGCTGGTGGGGATGCAAACTGGTGCAGCCACTCTGTAAAACAGAATGGAGATTCCTCAAAAACTTAAAAATAGAACTACGCTATGGCCCAGCAATTGCACTACTATGTATTTTTCCAGAGGATACAGGTGTGCTGTTTTGAAGGTGCACATGCACTCCAATGTTTATTGTGGCACTATTGACAATAGCCAAAGTATGGAAGGAACCCAAATGTCCATCGATGAATGAATGGATAAAGAAGATGTGGTGTATATGTACAATGGAACATTTTTGGCTATCAAAAAGAATGAAATCTTGCCATTTGGAACAACGTAGTTGGAACTAGAGGTTATTATGCTAAGTGAAATTAGTCAGAGAAAGACAATTATATGACTTCACTCATATGTGGAATATAAGATATAAAACAGATGAACAGAATGGAAGAAAGAAAATATAAAAACAGAGGAGGACAAAACATAAGAGACTCTTAAATGCAGAGAACAAACTGAGAGTTGGTGGAGGGGTTTGGGGTGGGGGATAGGCTAAATGGGCAAGGGGCATTAAGGAGGGCATTTGTTGGGATGAGCACTAAGTGTTATATGTAGGTGATGAATCACTGAATTCTACTCCAGAAATCATTACTGCACTATATGCTAACTAACTTGGATGTAAGTTAAGTAATTTTATGTACATTAAAAAACATAAAATTAAAAATTTTAAAATAACTCAAAATGGATCAAATATCCAAATAATAAGAGTGATAGCTTTGAAACTAATAAGACTAAAACTTTGAAAATGGTTTCTTTAAATGACAACAGAAGTGCAAGCAACAAAAGAAAAAATGTAAATATATTGGACTTGATTAAAATTAAAAACTTCTGTGCTCTAATGATAACATCAAGAAATTAAAATCCACATTATTCAGATAGAATATTTGCAAATAGCATATTTGATAAAGAATTTGTATCTAGAACATATGATGAACTTTTACCACTCGATAATAAAAAGGCAAATAACAGTTTAAAAATGGATAAAGCCTCTAAATAAGAATTATCCAAAAACAATACACAAATGGCTGTTAATCACATGAAAAGATTTTCAGCATCATTAGCCATCAGAGAAGTTCAAATTCAAAATTCAATCAGATATTAATCCATACTTAGATGAGTATGATCAAGATGACAGATAATAACAAGTGTTGGTAAAAATGTGGAAAGTTAGAACCCTCAGATATTGCTGGTAGGCTTGTAAATGATGCACCTGTTTGAAAAATATTCTAGCAGTTTCCCAAAAGATAAAACATAGAATTATTATATAACCCTTTAACTCTATTAAACATACCCAAGAGAAATGAACATATATGTTCACAAAAATATATGTACCAAATATGTGCATTGCAGTATTATTCTTAGTAGCCAAAAAGTGGACATAACCCTACTGTCCATGAATATATGATAAATGAATAAGGAAAGCATGGCATATCCATTAAATGGAGTACTATTTAGGAATAAACTAAAAGAGTGAAGTACTGATAGAGGCTATAAAATGGATAATCCTTAAAACATGCTATGTGTTAGAAGCCAGTCACAAATACCACCTATCGAATACTACATTTTTATAAAATGCCAGAATAGACAAATCTGTATTAATAGAAAGCAAATTAGTAATTGCCTAGTGCTTTTGGAAGAGGAGAAAGTAAAAGCTTAAGGGGAAGTGGAGAGTGACTGCTAATATTTATGCGGTTTCTTTCTGACGTGATAAACATATGCTAAAATTGATGGTAGTGATGATTACGTAACTCTTTGAATGTACCAAAAATCATTGAATAATACACCAGAAACCAGAGTCAGATGCTTAGCTGACTGAGCCACCCAGGTATCCCTTGAATTGTACACTTTAAATTGGCAAACATTATATATGTAAATTACATATTAATGAAGCTATTATAAAATAATATCTATTTCACTAATTTTTGTGAACTAATTATATTTTATATACACTTAGTTATAAATTTATATATTGATGTATATGAGCAAATCAGAATAAATACATATATTTATGTGTGAAAGAAAGTAAAAGATACACTATGTACCTCTTGAAATGGTATTTGAAATCCTGAAAGAATTGCTTTCCTTTGTGTAGATCAACATTCATTTTACTGACTAAGATTTATTCATTTTAACTTACTGTAAAATCAGGGTCTGTTAAGTGAACATGCACATCCTTCTAAGATACTTCTGATGCTTCACAATGAAAATTCCAACAACAGAGTTTTTATCATTAAGATTAACAAACACATGAGGAGGGACAGTAAGAAGTAAGACCAAAATTCCATGATATTTTAGAATTTCCTTAAGGAGATATTAATTTGAATAAAACATGAACATTTTGGTCCCCTGGTTTTTAAACAAATGGTTACTTAATTGAATATGTGTCCTAAAGCACTGTGGTGATCATCTTACTTCCATAATATTATTCAGACTTTGCTCCAAGCATATGCATTTCAATACACATTTTGGCATTTTGCAATATGTCCATACTGCAGAATCAAATGACATTAAATATTCAGATAAAATATAGCTTATTCAAATAGCAACTTGAAAAGTAAAATTATGACAAGCATGTTCATCATGAAATTATAATAGTATATGTATGTAAGAAAATACCTTTCTTTGCAGTATTGGTATTTACAAGAATTTTTTTTTAAGCATGAGTGTTATACATATCCATTTCTTTCATTCACTGCTGCTAATTAGAAATTGTTTTTCCAGGGGTGTCCAGGTGTCTCAGTCAGTTAAGCATTTGACTCAGCTCAGGTCATGATCTCATGGTTCATAAGTTCGAGCCCGGCATGAGGGTCTGTGCTGACAGCTCAGAGCCTGGAGCCTGCTTCAGATTCTGCATCTCCCTCTCTCTCTGCTACTCCTCTGCTCGTGTGCTCTCTCTCTCTCTCTCTCTCAAAAATAAATAAACATTAAAAAATAAAAAGAAAAAAGAAATTGTTTTACCAAAGCCATAAACACAAGAACCTATTTTTTTTTTAACATTCCAAGCATGTATATTAAATTCATCTCCTACTTTTGGGAATTCAGGATACTTGGCCTATAATTATGGAAACTTTTGACATTCTTTTTGCTTTCTATGCCAGTATCAGGCAACAACAGCAACTCATCTAATTTGGACAACCGAGAATGGGTTCGGATATCTACATAAACATGATCATTGCTCAAAATCTTCTCCAAGATTGCATTCATTTCTAACTTACTTTAGTGAATTTTCCTTAAATGAGAAAGCAGAAGTCAAGAAAAATGTGCAGTGAAAGAAAATAAATACGGGTTTTCACTTTCTGCTTTTGATACAAGAAGAAAATAAAAGCCAAAACCCAAAAACCTATCTCTTTCCTGTAAATATATTTTTATATTGAACATTTTATTTTTAATCTAATAAAATAGAGAATGGTAATAAACCTCTAGACCGGTGAAAAGCGTTCTGATTCAGTCCTGCTCAAAAGAGTTGGATTACTTTCTGCTCCAAAAGGATTTAACTCTCATGACTAGTAGTAATGACTTGAAAGTCTGAAGCAGCTTGGTCCCATTAAACTTCTTACTGAGGAACAGCTGCAGAAGATGCTATCATAATTAAGCAGGAGAGAGACCATGGAGAGACAAGCAAGAGAAAGTCCAAAGAAAAGGGGAGAAGGGGAACAGGAAAGAGAAAAATCTCAGAAAGCAGTAAAATTTTTGACGGTAATTTTTAACACTACCCTAAAATAACAGAAGGGGGAGCTCTGGGAAGTTAGAAAAACCTATTTGAGTTAAGCCTTTTTTCTACATGCTTGAGAAAACTAAATCCAAAAAGAAATGTATCAGAAAAAATATCAATGTTAAATTTTATAGAAAATTACTTGAAGAAATATAGATCATTGTAACATCCTTAAAGCTATGGAAAGTATTGAAGTACCAAGGGGGGAAAAAAGTAAAGGACACAGATTGCAGTGTCCTGTATGAAAACAAGTTAGACATTAAGAAAATATGCTAAAGAAAAAATGAAATAACAACATAAACAGAACTGCAAATACTCAAGAGTAAGGCAGCATGTTTTCAAACATAACTAGAAATAATGTCAGTTAGTTTTAAAACTGAAGACGAAACTAGAAGAAACACATGACCAGATAAATGAAAATATCTTAAGTAGATGTAGAAAATAAGAAACAAAATTAAATGTAAACTAACAAAATAAATGATAAAGGATTCAAGAGAAAGGGTTATTTATGGAAGATCGATAAAGCGTATTGAGATACCAGTTGTCCTAAAGAATTAAGGAAAGCACCAGAGGAAATTACACAAATATACATTTCAAGGAAACTTTTTTAAAGAAAATACTTAAACTTTACATTATTAGACATACTGTTCATCTGGGAATATTGACAATCATGATCAGCAAGACTGCTTCTAGTAAAATTATTACACTTAAGAGAAAATGAAGAAAAGATAGGGCATGTGATAATAAAGTTAGATTATCATCAGACTTTTCAATAGTAATTTTAATGTAAAAATATAAAGTGCAATACTTATTCAAGGAAAGAACATGTGAGCCATGAATTTTATATCCAGGATAACTGACACTCATGTATACAAGGCTGAGTAAAACTGTTACCAGCTAGTGAAAACTCAGAATATAGTTTCTGTGACACAGTCCTGAAGATTTTACCCAAGAATAAGTTTCAGGAAAACAAAATGGCCAGAATGACACAGAGAGAAAGACGAGGTGGTATTAAATATATCATTCTTATAGAATCAAAATTAAATGAAAATTAAAAGGGGGCAAAAATAGCATGCAATGCCTATTTGATGATTTAGATTCAATATAATGATTGAAAAATGGGTAGGAAAATGGAGCTAGCATGTATCAACACTGTTAACTGTTTTCACTAAAAAATAATTGATTTTAACAGAAGTATTGCTAATATTTTTTAATGTTTATTTTTGAGAGAAAAAGAGGGCATGCAGGAGAGGGACAGGGAAAGAGAGGGAGACACAGAATACAAAGCAGGCTCCAGGCTCTTAATTGTCAGCACAGAGATGGATGTTGGGCTTGAACTCACAAACTGTGAGATCATGACCTGAGCCAAAGTCGGTCGCCAAACTGACCGATCCACCCAGGCGCCCCAATAGTTAATATTCATCTAAAACTAGTCAATGTAAAGAAGACAATGAAAGTAAGTAGTTATGAAAATTTAATTCTATCATTGACATTCTTCTAGAAAACCAGAACTATCACAGTGGGAGTAAAGAGATCCAGATGTGGTACGGAAGCAGTTAAGTAAAAAATACAGCACATATAGAGTAGAAATATCAGTATGAAAACATTAGGTATTTTGCCTCAAAATACTTATATGCAACATCCTCACACATTCACAGCTCCTAACTAGTATATACTTTAGTGTTTATCCTTAGTTCCATCCATTAAAAATATCTTAGAACAATGACTAACACAACAGTCATTTGCTTACCTAGCACTAAAAACAATCTTGATTTATCATTTCCCATTAGAAGTAACTGGAATTTTGTGGCAAAATGACTGATTTCCCATTCTGGGCAGCAAACATGCAAGTTATCAAGATAGCTCTCCAAGAAAATAAAAGGACTTAGGAGCCCTCTCTCCTTCTGAAAATAAAAATCATTACTGAATACAAATATTAGAAACTGAATTACTTATCCATGTATTAGGTTAAAAGCATGGTACATAAAGTAAAAACTTAAGTTCAGGTAAGATTTCCAAACTAATATTTCCTTGTTGGTAATTTCTTTGGGAATCACCTTCTGTGATGAAATGCCAATCTCCAAAAATAAGAGAAAAGTTTTGTTTCCTGGGCCAACTCTTTAAAAGAATGCTTAAATATTTCAGAGATGGCATCATGGCTTGCACACTGTATGCTAAATAAACACAAATTGATTTTTATACCATCTTCAATTCACTTGGTTATAAAAGCATTCTAAAAATATCAGTGTTTCAGTTTGGTTTGAGTTTGGATTATGAAACAAAGAAGATGTGTTTACCTAATATAGGTCCTAGGATTTTGATATACTCTCTGAAGAATTTGTTTTAAACTTTAATGAAGCATGAATAGAATAACAGGTAGATGTACGTGATTTATAGGATTATTCTAAAAAACAATGACTTCCTACTGATTACCTATAATATCCAAATCTTAATGAATGATTGATATAGATAACGTAAAATAACTTTAGTCATAAAATAAAACATAAATATTCATCTGTTACATACCCATAATAAATTATTGTATATCAGTAAGCCACCTCCATTGTTACCATGGCATTTAATACAATGCAAAATGAAAAACAATTTTTTAAGGTTTATTCATTTTTGAGAGACAGAGAAAGACAGAGTGTGAGCAGGGCAGGGGCATAGAGAGAGGGAGACACAGAATCCGAAGCAGGTTCCAGGATAGCTCAGAGCCCAACACGGTGCTAGAACCCATGAACTACAAGATCATGACCTGAGCCAAAGTCGGATGCTTAACTGACTGAGCTACCCAGGCACCACTACATTGTAGAATTTTAAATGGATACAGCCAGTGAATAACTACCACTCCTACTCCTCACACATCAACTCCTCCATTGCTGGAAAGATGGAGATTTTTACTCTTCCATTTTTGCAAATTCAATCAGATTTTTTAAAAATCATATGCATTTAATTATCTTAAATTCAAACTTTACCTGGCCTATAAATTATCATAGTACATTACTATGATTCAGGTTTTAATAAAAATAGTTCAGAACTGTGAATATCTTAGCTGATTGTTGTATAAATATTAATATTTAAATATTGGAACAATCCAGAAAGTACCAAAAGTCTAGTTAATTATTGATTGCATCATCAACCCCTGATTACTCTAGAAAAATTGCTTCCCAAATTATCAACAATGTCACTGCTGTGCAGATTTGATGTCTCCTTTAGCAACCTTACTGATAGCTAATTCAACACTTACTTATTTTTAACTGCACCTGTATCGGTTTACTTTGTATGCACAGAAGTCCCTTGAAACCTGAGCACATAACCCTTCTGTTTTCAATGCTAAAGTGAAAACTCTGTACAGAAGTGTCAAATAAGTTAGCAGTTAGAGAAGTAGGTAGGTAGGTAGGTCAATTTACTGACACCAAGTAGCAATTCTTTGTTATTTATTTTGGAGCATCTAAATAAAAAGCAGTTTATTATTTGCCACACCCATTCATGGGTAAATACAAAGACATAATGAAAGGTTCAGAATACCTTATGCCAAACCATACCTGTCTTAATATAGCAGCTTCTGAATTATATATTTAAATTTGAAAAATCCAATCTCACTTAGGACAAAAATCCTCTTGCACTTCCTGCGTTAAACACATGAGAAAGAATAGGTAACCTCTTGTTTCAGAAGTAGTTTCATTCCTCGTAAGTTAAGATTTGTCATATTCATCTTCAGGTGAGGATTGGAGACAGGATTAGACTTAAGGAGACACAAAATGATAGCTTAGGAAAATTAGAATATCCAAAGTGATACCTTTTGAGCAGTACTTTAGACCAGAAAGAAAAAAAGTATAGCACTAATGTAGATATAACACATTAACATTTGTCTGTACATGGATCTGGGATATGGATGGAAATTGTCTTTCCTGGACTATCTTATTCTAAGTCTGAACTACCATGGCTATGTATACCAAATTTATAAGACCTATGGTATTAAAATAAACAAAAAAATATAATTATAATAAAAATTAGTCCAGGGCTGTTCTATAGACACCCAACAAATACATATATGAAACATTATGAAGTAAAAATGGTGAAACTAGGTTGCTTTGGCTTTCTAGAAAACAAACAGAAGAGGTTTTGAATGCTGTCATTCATTGCAGCATTAGAAAACGCCAAATGCCTGTGAATAAATATAACAAAATGAATGCAAAATCTCTACCCTTATAAATATAAAACACAGGAAGTTTCTTTTATATACAAATAAATTTTCTTGGATTGGAAAATGTTCAAATATTTGAGAACTTTGTATTTTAAAACTATGCTATAAATTCAATGAAATCATGTCAGAATCCTGTAAAAGTTTATACATTTGTGTAAATCCACAACTTCTTTCTAAAGTGTACATGGTAATTTAAGTGTTGAGCAGCCAAGGAAAGCTAGAAAAAGAAACACAAAGCTGGAGAAATGGAAGATTTAGATATCAAAATCCATTATAAATATGGAGTATTTTATAAGTTGTGGTATTTAGTACAAGGATAGATAATAAACAATAGGACATATATCATTGATTTTTTGACAAATGACTACAGCAAGAAAAGGGCAAACTTATCTCTTAAATAAATGGTTTAAGTTCAATTAGACGTACATGTTTTTCAAAAGGAATGATAACCCTTGATTAATAATTATCATATGCAAAATGATAATTTTGCAGATACATCAGGGATTGCAGATACATCATGTATTTAAAGGAGAAAGATTAAACAATAAAGCTTTTAGATGAAAACATCCTTATTTATTACCATGGAGCAGGCAAAATTTTTTAGCAGAATACAATGTATAAGGATATTCGGTAAATTAAATTCCAATAAGATGAATTAAAATACACCATGAAGAAGGTGAAAATAGTATGAGAAGATGTATGCAATGCATAAATCTAGTAAAGACCTGTACCCAGATAATATAAAGGGCCCCACAAATACTAGGAAAAAAGCAGGCAGAGCAATAAAAAGTGTGTAAAGGCATGTAAAGGCCCTACAAATGAGGATTTTCCAGGGGTCAATATGCATATTAAGAGGTGTTACTATGCTTATTCATCAGAAATGAAAATTAGATGCAAGTACACAGCCAAAAGAATGGTCAAAATAAAAATGGCACACAGTACTAACGTTTAATGAGGGTGTAGATCTACGGAAATTTCCATGAACTTTGGATGGGAGTACAAATTGATAAAAATCACAGTGCTGTGATATCTACTAACATGAAACATATATTTACTGAACCAATGGCCATAAAGTAATTTCTCTTTACTCCAGATATGCGTGCATGTACACATATATAGGGATGTTCCTAGAATCATTATTTATAATAACCAAACACTGAAAAAATAAAAACATCCACAATAGTAGAATGTATAAAGTGCAGAATAGGCAAACAGCATTGAACAAACTTCATAACATACAACCGAATGGATGAAATTCCAGGTATAATTGGAATAAATAAAGCTAGAGACAAAAGAATATAAACGATTTTATGTATAAAGTTTTAAAAATAGGCAATGTGAAATATAATGTGTGAAAATACATGCTCAATAGGTAAAACTGTACCGAAAAGGAAGAAAACATTTATTTATTATTACCCTCACAATAGTGGTTGTATCCAGTGGGAAATAAAAGCAATTTTATTTATTTTTATTTTTTAATACTTTTAAATGTTTGTTTATTTTTGAGAGAGAGACCGAGAGACAGAATGCAAGCAGTGGAGGGACAGAGAGAGAGGGGACACAGAATCTAAAGCAGGCTGCAGGCTCTGAGCTGTCAGCACAGAGTCCAATGTGGGGCTTGAACTCACAAACCATGAGATCATGATCTGAAGGGAAGTTAGATGCTCAACCAACTCAACCACCAAGGGGCCCCAAAAAAGGAATTTTAACTGCAAAGAGCTGTGTAAGGACCACCTGAAATGCTGGCAACATTTTACTTCTTGACTTGGTGGACACAAGTGTTCCTTTCAAGTAATGTATTTGAAGAGCACATACCTATTGGTGCACTTTATATTTGCATATTATATAATATATTGCATCATAAAAAGTTTAAAATTTTTAAAAAGTACTAAAGTCTGTGTAATTTGTTAGGAGAGGTTTCAGGGTAAGTGGGCAGTCTAATTCTTAACGATTGACAGATGCTGTAACATGTAAAGTATGCCAATTTTACTTTTGGAATCAGTTAAGGGGATATTAGCAAAAATAACAGTTTAGTTTGATTTACAACCGTGAAATAAGTAACAGTTATGATAATAAAGATAATTAATTTAAAATTGGAGTCAAAGACGTATTTCCTAAAGAGGACGTCTAGGATATAGAAATGATATGCTCTGCTTTATTATCATTGGCTTGTAATTACTTGCACTCCATAAAGAGTTTTCATACATTTTTATACATTGAATGTATCGCAACTTACCTGATTTTCATTTATTTAAAACAGTTTAATCTTGGGCACCTTGATGGCTTTTAGTCCCATGTCAGGCTGTGTGCTGACAGCTCAGAGCCTGGAGCCTGCTTTAGATTCTGTCTCCCACTCTCTCTGCCCCTCCCTCACTTGCTCTCTGTCTCTCTCTCAAAATAAATAAATGTTAAAAAAATATTTAAAGTTTAATATTTTAATTTTTTTCTAGTTAAAAAGTTTATATTTTCTCTTAATATGGTATCAATCTGTTTGTACGTCTGTAATATTTGATTTTCTGATGAGAGATAAGCCTACATTTTTTGTTAAGTCAGGTTATACTATTGTAAAACAAGGAATGAAGTGAAATTCAGAATCAAAAATGAAAACATTCTTTTTTTTTAAATAGCACTTTTGACACACACTCCCTTAAGATGGCACAGATTTAGCTGGAAGGAACACGTTCCCCCACTTAACTTTATAAATTAAGCAGAAAAGTGCTGAAATTGTTAGCACATAATTTCACACACATCATATTCCCTAACTAAAGCTCTCAGGATTAACATAGTCTAGGAAACTCTACATTAATTATTTTTATTTTTTAATAATTCTTTCTTCTAACAGAGTCTTTCTGTGTTCTAGTTTGTTGAGAGGGTAATAAGCATTATATGAATTAGAAGTTGTGTGCTTAAGTGCTATTTGACAAACTTAAATATATTTCTTTGCTGCAGTATTTCTCATCCTCCTCTATTTGCTAGTGCATACCTTAACTCTTAAAGAAAAATAATTAAGTTTATAAGACCATAAAATCTTTTCAAGTTGGTTTTTCTTAGCCAAGATTTGCAGATTATACTTTGGTAAAATTGAGCTTAATTCTAGGTAAAAGCCACAACAGTCATTTCTACCTTTATGTGATGGATGTCAAGAAAGAAAGGATATCTTACCCATTATTTTTGTTGGCTTTCCTGATTTATTTCCTTCAATTCTCTTTAAGACATTCATTTATCTTTTACAAAGGTATTGGTCTATCTGTTAGTATACCTCTCAAATATCTTATTTCATCTTGGTAAGTGGGAAGTTATAGGTAAAATGATTGAATTGTGCGAGTTTGAGATTAATAGTGCTAAACAGTGATGAATATTTCACGCTAAAGTCAATATATCTTTCACCTTAGCAGTTCTAAGTAGGCATACTTTTATATCTGTTGATCATAAAAGTCACTGGTTGATTAGGAAATGATATTGTACCTGTAAACTTCCCAAGACCACCAGTAAGATTAAGATTATAACATATGAACTAAATTTACATAACTATAGTTTAGGCAGTCTAAGAGCACTTATTCTGTGTCGTGGGTCTGAGACAAAGGCATAGAGCCACATTCAGTGTTTTGCATTGGACATAGATGGATTTTCTTCTTTTTTTATTTCATTTTTTTTGTTTTGAGGTTTATAGGACTGGATACTTTAAATGAAGAAAGAATTTTTAAGACTGCTTAGTTTCTGTGGAAGAGTTTATTTGGCTTTATAAACTAGTACTTGTCAATTATGCATCAATTGACAGTGAAGAGAGTATTGAGATTTATTATGAGAGATGCTGTGTAATCAATTTTAAATTACAGGACACTAATATAATTAGATTTTTAACACATAAAAATTGTAAGGAATATTTAGGCACTTAATCGGAATTTTAAAAGCCAGTGATAACAAGTTAATAATTGTGACAACTAATAGAGTATCTATATAAATGTCACTATTTTTATTAATTGATATTTAATTTGCTCTAGCCTGCCTTGGTAAATGTTAATTAAATGCCAGAAAATTTCTTATAATTTTCACATATTAATAATCTTATAATTATGTCTTTATTGCTTACATAATTATGAGTTAATTACACAGCTACTAGATTTACTATACCCTTGATAGAGAGCTCAAGACTATCCATTTTTCTCCACAGGTCAATAAACTTGATTGCCTGTTAACTGCTTTCAGTCATAGAACATCAAAAGCTGTTTGAGAATAAATATACATTTCCATCCAACACAGTGAAAATCACTGATTAAACTAAGAAAAATGAGATAATGGAAATCTGCCGTTATTCTGTTTATTAATCTATTATTATCTTCTACCTTAGAAAATCTCTGTCAATTTAGGAGAAAACAGGAGAATTGTTTCTTTCACACAGACTTCTCTAAGATGATGTTTATGAAGAGTGTTTTCTTTCTACATGCTTTTACATGGATAGTCTCATTTTGTAGATAGAGTAACTTTATAAAATTAAATTGTCACCATTTGGCCAATAAGGAGACTGATTTAAAGATTAAGTGACTTTCCTAATATAACCCCATATTCCTATTTCTTAACCTACACATTGATCTTTGTCACTCTCCATTCCCTTCCATTTTGACACCCCCTACCCCCAACTGTCAACTTACAATCTAGATAAGTTGTACTATGCTTTCTATCTCTAAGTTTGGTAGATGACTAAACACACAAAGAAGAAAAGCATACATTTAGTAATTGGTTCTTCAACAAACCCATGTTTCTAACTCACATTTTTACTATTGTGGTAAAGCCTGGTAATGACGAAGCACGGTGCTTTATTCACATTTGGATTCCTAGCTGAGGCTCTATGACAGAACATTCAGTATTTGACACAGATGCATAAGTGAATTCAAAACTTATAGGGGCGCCTGGGTGACTCGGGTAAGCGTCCAACTCTTGGTTTTGGCTCAAGTCATGATCTCATGGTTTGGGAGTTCAAGCCCCACATGGAGCTCTGCACTGATAGTGGATTCTCTCTCCCCTTCCCCTACTTGCTCTCTCTGTCTCTCTCAAAAAAAAAATAGAAAAATTTTAAAAACTTTCAATCGAGGTAGGTCCATTTCCTACTTCTCTCAATGGTCATAATGGAACATCAATATCAATCCTCAGGTTTTAAGCTTGCTACTTTCATACCAGTGGGACAATATTTTCAGCTAGACAGAGAACTTCTTTAACCACTTCCTTGTATCTGCCTCTCATTCTCAAATTTCAACCCATTCTCTGTTTATTCTTATTGCAGAAACAGTGATTTTTTTTAGAGCAACTCCTCCATTTATGTTTTTGATCATTTCTGTTTTTATCTAGTATTTATAGCCAACCACTGATTTTTATAAAATAGTACAAGTGAAAAGCATATACCATTATTTAAGCAATAAAGAGTATAATTTGCATGTGAAAATCACTGACTAGAGGAGAAAAATCATATTTTATTTACAGAAATATTTTATAGATAAATTTGACTTTTTAAAATTTTAATTGCATCTTCTAAAATAATCATAACTGAAGTATATTAGTCATTTTTCAACATATTGCACCATGATGCATTAGGAAAAGAGTGGAATTGGATATATGACATCTGTTAAAACTGTACACTTGAAAATGAGGTAAATGAAAAAGCTTTTGTGGTCAGTTCTAATCTAGATTTAAAATTAAAAAACTCCCCTGGACATAACTTATTGAGATCAGAATAGGTTGTCAAGTAAGCAACAATCACTTCTTAAATAAACAACAGTCTCCTACTACCTCCGTAACTGGCTAGTCTACAGCTTTGACCTAAAAGACTCTATCCACTCACTTCTGAGTATTCAAATTGTTCTCATTTTGAAAGAACCAATGAAGTCTTATATTTAATCATCTTTATGACATATTATCAAACAATATAGCCTTCTCTCAGTAAATACTGTTCATTTGATTGACCACTGCTTTTACACTGTTACTTTTTCACGTGCATATTTAATTTTTCCCAAACTGTATCATTAGCTTTTTCAAATTAATGACTAGGACTTCAGTTTCTGTTTTATCTCTAGCAGCCCCAGGCAATGTATTATGCATACAGCACACAATAGGCATTGTTTAATTCTTATTTAAATCTTGTACTAGAGAGGCATTTTTTTATTATGGTAGTTCTTTGGTAAAAGACAATGAATTAACCAGAAGCCTGTAGAAATAGAGAATCCTCTGGCCTGTCCTAGATCTGAGAATATGGAGTAAGGCCCAATACTTTTGAAAAAGAGCCTCACTAATTCTTATGTATTCTGTAGACTGGGGCAGCTGAGTTTGTTCTAGATTCCTGATGCATAAACATTACTTTTCACCTTTGTTAAGCATTGATGAACATCAAAGGGAAAAGGATACTGCAATTTCTCAAACAGTTTTGAATCTTTAACTAGATACTATTAGGATAAGTAGATGTACTTCTGTTTCCACATGTGCCTTCTTTACAGGTAACATTTAGAATATCACAACTATGTTGTGAAACTATGAAGCACCACTGAAAAATCTTTTGATAATCTTAATAGTTGGTGTGCTTTGAAATCTAGTTTGTATTGTGCTTTGAAATCTAGTTTGTATAGTGAAACAATGTGCTAAACAAATTTTAAATCATTAAAAATAGACCAATTCCAAAAAAGTAAATTATTAAAGAAAATGTAATGTTCTCCCTAAAGATATATATTCTTTTTAAGAGAGGAAGAATTTACACAAAATATATTTGAGAAAAAATTGAATTATCCTACTAGTTTGTTTTGTTTTGCTTTTCTGTGGGTAAGAGCCATAATTCATTTTGTGAATTTTATCAGGGAAAGAAAATGTATCTTAAAGATTGCATAGGTGAAGCTCCATTCTGGAGTAAGAATTAAATTTTACGGGAAACCAATTTCTCTGAAGCTTCTCAGCTTAAAAAATGATTTTTTTTCAAAAGCCCTAATCATTGCCTTTACTTTAATTCAGCCTGCAGCTAATCAAACCAGAGTTTCATGAACATTGTTACAGAGGAAGTTGGTTCATAGAAATAAACTTCAGTTTTTAATTTCTTGGCTTTGGGTGTGTAGAGAGAGAGATAAGATACGTCCCAGGTATGCATTTACTTTCTAATTTTTTGCTTATGCCATTCTGAAGGCCATCAGGTAGCCCCGTCCTGCTACAGAGTCACCATTCCCACAGGACTGGACATTTACGCACTGTGAATACACAGCTGCATGCTGTACTGCTTTCCAAGGCTCACATTAGTACGACGCTAATCCATGTATATTTGCAAATTGTTATGATCATTGCTCAGAAATGGCATCAGTTGCAGCTGCAGCATTCTGAAAATATTTCAGACTTGTGATGGCTGGAACAACAACACAGAAATTATAATCATCTGACATCCATCACCACTGCTCCTTCACTTGATTGCACCAGTCAACAAATCCTGGGCAGGAAGACAGTGAAATAAGGAGCTGCACAAGCCTTATCTATGAAAGAAATCTTTATTTTTTTTCCCTCTGATTCTCACCATTCCAAATTTCTGCCACCTCCCTTCTTCCATGTCAAACAGTATCCGCTACACAAATAGAATAAGAAAAAGAAGTAGGATTTTTCAAAATGTCCATTAAGTGTGCTACTTCTTCAGAACTGAATCAACAACACACTAAAAACAACCAAGTCCCAAAGAATATGAGGTTGTTACCATTATTCTGAATATGATCTTATTTTTCGTGTAAACCTATTTATCTGCCTATTTTTCTCTCCTTATTCTCTTTCTTTGTTTTGTCTTCTTGCTGAATGACTCAGTACACTCCATGTACAGGGTAGATAGGATTTCTTTGAAAATGCTGCTGTTTTATCTCTTAATCCATATACTATGGCTCAACAATTTTCTACCACAGGCTATTCTGATCATTGATGTCTATGAGATCACTATAGACAATTCAATCTACAACGTTTTTTAAAGTCTCAGTTATAACCTTACTTAGTTTTACTGGGTTTTGTTTAATCTCTCAGACAAGCTAAGCAACGTTTTAAGATCTAACACTGAGCAAAGCGCTTTACTTAACGTACGCTAAATACATGTTGTAGAATGATCTAATGAATATATAAATATTCTGGTGACCTATTATAAAAGTTTATTTTGTCTTCTCATCTTAACATTCATTTAAAGAAAAAAAAATGTCCTAGTGTTGTGGCATGTAATACAAAATCTTTCATTGGCTGACCTTTGCTTGTCTGTTATCCCTGTTACAAACTCCATCATTTACCACACCACATATTATGCCTAAATATCTGCAGATTTTAAGTGTAGTGTTTCATGCCTTGTGCAAATTTTCTCTGTGAGAATTCTGTTCACTAATAACATATCTCAAAGACACTTTCTCTAGAAACCTATTAAAGCATACAATTCAATTTTTTAATAAAATTACAGAACTGGTAACTATGACCAAAATCTGATAGAGAACATTTCTGTCCCCCCCCAACTTTGATTCTCTTAATTCTCCCTATAGATTTGTGTTACTGGTTTTTGTTTGTGTGTTTGTTTGTTTGTTTCACTCTATCCTGTCTTTATTCCCACCTGCCTCCTTTGTACTGCTGTTGTATAATACACTTGTATAATATAATACAAATTACATATATATATATATATACCCTAAATAACATAATTATATACATATTGTTGTATTCAATTTTTAGTCAGTGAAAAGGGAGAAGAAATATTAATCATACTGTCTTTTATAATCACAATAGATATAGATAAAGATACAGATATAGGTATTTTTATATCTATCTATATATAGAAACAGCACTCTGTGTTTTTTTTGTTTTTGTTTTGTTTTCTTTTGTTTTATTACCAGCACTCTGTTTTTTTCCCACATGACTTTGAATTTTCATCTGCTGTTAACTTGCCTTTAGCATGTAGGCTCTTCTTTCATTACTTCTGATAACACAGATGTGGTAACATATTATTCATATTTTATTTTTATTTTTGAAAGTTTTTTTCTTTTTCTTTTCTTTTTTTTTTTTTTTTGAACATTGAATATGTTTTTTTGCTGTTCTTTGTATCTTTTGTTTCTGATGAGAAGTCAGTGATTAATCTTATTAGGTTTTCCTCTACTGTGATGAGCTGTTTTTCTCCATCTGCTTTCAAAATATTTTCTTTGTCTTGGGCTTTCAACATATAACTGTGATATAAATGAGTGTGGATTTCTTTGTATTTATCCTACCTGGAATTCATTATGTTTTTTTAGATTTATATATTAATATTTTTCATCAAATTTGGAATATTTTAAGACATTACTTTTCAAAAACTTTTCAGGTTATTTTGTCTCTCTTCTCTCCTTTTAGTATTATGTGTATGTTGGTATTCTTAATGATGTCCCATGCTTTTCTAAGGCTCTGTTTATATTTCTTCATTTATAAAAATAAATGTTCTTTAGACTGATCATCTCTGTAGTCTCTGTTCAAGTTTCCTCAATCTTTGTTTTGCCTCCTTAAATCTACTGTTGAACATCTGATGATTTTTCGTTCTTATTAACTGTAGAATTTCCACTCAGTTCTTTCTTCCAGTTTCCATCTCATTATTGGTAATATTCACCTTTTGGTGAGATATAATTTTGGGGATTTCCTTCCATTCTTTACATGTTATTTGCTTTAGTTCTTGAAACAAATTAATACTAGCTGCTTGGAAATCTACTAAATCCAAAATTTGGGTCCCACAGAAACAACTTGTTGTATGTTTTATTCATCTGTATAAAGTACATGTTGTAGAGCTTTGCATCTTTCATAATTTTTTTGGTTGACAGCTGTTACCTCCAGATAATATATTGTCAAAACTATGGAGACCGAGTTTTACCCACAAACTCATATACAGAGATATTGTTTTCGTTTTTGTGATTGGTGATTTGCTTATTTGTTTAATGACTTGTTTGAACTGACTCTGAAGTTTATTTTCCGTACAATTTGAATCTTCTGGTGTCCCTGCTTAGATTTCTCTTTCTCCTGTTTTATCTTTTAGCCTGTCTATGAAGGGTTTCTCAATAGGTCACTTACTGCTCAAAGAGTGTGTTTAAGTCCCCTTACCAGTTTGATTTCTACTCATTATTGGATATGTGTGTGGCGGGTCAGCTATCATCGCAGTTGGTTTTCAGCAAACATTAAGCCAGGAACTGGTAGCTTGGAAGTTCTCACTCTGAGTTCTGAGAGGGTGTGGACGTGGGCATACACATAGTATTTCAGATTCCCAGAGGTGCATATTCTTTCACTTTGGCATAATAAGCTTCCTAGAGGTTGTTCCTTGGTTAGAGTAACAACGTTTAGCCAACATTTAATCAGAGATTTTAGTTAATCCCCTATTCCAGTTGTTATCTACCCTCTGTTAATTAATATGTGTGAGATTTATGGATGGTTTTCAAATGTTTCCCAGTCTAGATTGGGCACAGCCCAGTGAATGCACACAATCATTCTGGTTCCCAGAGTTGAGTGTGATCTTAGAGGGCTCCTCTTATCTCTTTCCCTATTGCTCTCTGTTAAATCTCTAATTGCTCCACTGTTTAGCTTGTGGTTGTCAGTATTATGGAGCTACCAGACTCTCTTACTTGCTATCTCCCAAGATCTTCATTGTTTTTGACATTGAAGGGAGCCTCCGTTCTGGTTGCCAGCACTCACCTAAAGGAATATTTCTGGAACATGGGACTAGGGAGGACAAGGTGCACTGGTGACCTTCTTCCCTTGTTATGAAATCATAGTCCTAGACAGGGAACTACAGGGACAGGGTGCTTCCTTGTTTGCCACATGCTCCCAGAGCTGAGTTGCCTAAGGTAGACCTGGGGAGCATCCTGGGATTAGGTTGTCCTTCAAATGCCACAGACTCTTGCTATTCTTACTAAGGCTTAGAGGATTTCCTTGAATGAATGTTTCTGTATTTACTACATACCCTTAAGACAATTTTCAGAGAGTTCAATTATTATCATCAGCATCACCTTCTTCATCATCAATAATCCAACCTGGACAAATGAGGCCTATTACAGGAATGTAAGCCTTTCTTTTTATTAATGTGTCTGTTAACACAATTCACTACAGCAGTAGACCAAAACTTTCTAAAAAGTATAAGATAATCACCTTAGATTCTGAAAACTCAGTGATGAGACACACTTTTCAAAAAACTCTCTATAAAGATCGTTCTCATAAAAATATGTTGCAAGCATCATTTTACTTATCTGTGTATTTACCTATTATTTCAACCAGGGAACCACGTAAAGACCTCCTTTATCATCACAATCATTTAAAAGTCTTCTAAATGTATGTAAAAGAAATAAGGGATAGACATTAAGCAGGAGAAAGCAAAATTATCCCTACATGTGGATGATATTACTTCTTATTTTGAATGCCCAAGAGAATTAATTAAAACTACAAGTGATATGGTAATTCGATAAGGAGGTAGGAAACCACAACCAGGGAGGTAATAAAATTAATGAAACAAATTATTTATACAAGCAAGACCAAACTAAAGAAAATGCCTAGGAACCAATAAGACATGTACAAGATCTATCAGAAAACCACTTTTAATTGCTACTAAAAGTCACAAAATAATACTTAAGCAAACGTAAAGGCATAGCTATTTTTACCTAAAGTTGCATGGCAGGTAGAACTGAATTCTAAGCAGTGGGTGATTATAGTTAACGGAATAGCCAGTCCGTTTAGTGACCAGATACTCTCTCCCAAGGACTGAGTGGTTACCTGACATCTTGATCACACTAACGCGCCATTAGAATGCAGCCTTTGTTAGAGCAGACACAGTAAAGAGCAAGCATATTCTGCACTATGAAGGCATATTAGAATTTTGTAGAAAGACAACTCTAACTGAACTGCAGTTGTGGGGGTGGGTAATTTTTTTCAACATCATTATCGAACTTCATAGATTCCTCACCACCACCACCAACACACCCAGGAGTGTAATAATTGATGCATAATAATTCCTAGAAGAAATAAAAATACTCTAAGGCACTGGATTTCCTTCTATGATAAGAGAGTATATACAGCCTAATCTTACAAATGAGTTTAGTGCATTCTATTTACTGATGTTAAAAATATATATATTGACTTTTGCTTGTAAGGTTAATTAACTGTATCTTAAAAAGGTATTCATCTTTCTATATAAATAATGTCTGAATATAGTGCCTCCATGTTTGGGTAATGTTAATACAGTATTTTCTTTTTCTGAAGTCCAGAATAGAAATGTTTCTGTGGTTCTGCTTTTACAGAGGAAATTTATTATATTAGGCCACAGCTGTAAATTTTCTTCCTCCAATCCTATAAATTTCTTCTAAATGTTTAATGGTTTATAACTGTAATTATTCTTGTGTGCCAACATTAAACTTTAAAAAGTTTAATTTGGAGACTATTCGGAGAAACTCATCTTTTTTACAGCCTCATAAATAGTTCTTTGATGAAATGAGCAGAGGCTCTGTGTCTGCCCGAGGTGAATACAAATGACACCACATAGACTCTACTTATGGAGAGGAAACAAATGCATTGATGCCTAAAGTGATCAGCTGGGGCTCAATAGAAATGGGGAGTGATATGTTCAAAGATGGGAAGTGACAGGGTTCTTGAGCCTTAAGTATGTCCTTCTCCGTGTCTTTCTCCTCCCCACCCATTTTCTCCCCCACCTTATTTTCCTGAAAGTTTTTAATATTCCCAACTAGTTCTAATAAAAAAAGACTGTATAGGGGTAGTCACCATGGGGCATACAAACTCCTAATCCGGAATATATTGTTCCTGGCTTCTATTTAGCCAATGTAGTTCAATGCCACTTTGAAATACTATCTAATGGAGAGTGCATGACTATATTATGTTACTAAGAATATATCTTTTTTGCAAAGTCAGATGCTAAATTGTACCAGTTCTGGAACTGGAGTGAATGAAAACCGCGTTAGTTTTGAAGTAGGCTATGAAAGTTGAGATAAATATTGGGAACTCTCCAGTGAGCAATTATACATGGAGTGCTTCCAAAGGTGAATTTATATGTGGTAGTTCTTTTAAGTTCAATTAAGATAGAATAACCATTAAATTTCCTTTAATTAAATCCAAGGGACAAACATTGAAAACTTTTGCTACCTAAAGGTATATGGTAAAATAAGGGCACATACTGAATAAGACTGAAGATTTAGTTTTCATTTTTAATTATTAGGTTTTAATATGTTAATCTATATCGTACCGCAAAACAGTACATTTTCATTTTATATGACTGTTTGAATTAAAAATATTCTCAAGTCAATTTATAATATAGTGACATCCTACCTTAATCCAAAGAATATTTAAGATGACAATGATATATATATCTTAAATAATTATTTCATCTATATATTAATGTATACATTTTTGTAGCATGTATTTTTTCTATCTTAAAACCAACACATTTTTAAACAATAAAAATATACAGAAAATAGATTTAATCACAACTAATATCATCTATTTTCTTTTCCAGAGGAGTCTGTTCACTCTATACATGTAATTCACGAGTACTTGTTTAGCCTAATCAGACCTATGTTAGTCTTCTGACTTACCGTAATGTAAGATAATAATTTTTTAAGCCACTCAATTTGTGGTAATTTGTTATAGCAGTAAAGGAAAATAATATAATAAAATGCAGCATAGGTGTTACGTGTAAAGATAAAATGTATGAGCACCTAGGTAGCTCATTTGGTTAAACGTTTGACTCTTACTCTCAGCTCAGGTCATGATCTTCTGGCTGGTGAGTTGGAGCTCTGTATCAGGCTCCATGATGTCAGAGCAGAGCTTGCTTGGGATTCTCTCCCTCTCTGCCTCTCTGTGTCCCTCTCCTACTTATACCTTTTCTTTTGAAGCAAATAAATAAACTTTAAAAATAAATAAATAAAATAAAGATAAAATATATTATAAGTACAGCAAAAAGATTGATATGAGAGAAATGAAAATACTAAAATGGCAAAACAATGAATTATAGATAATGAGCCAACAAATCAAGTGTTATAAAAACATACAAAGTGACCCAAAAAAGTTAGAAAAAGATAGAAAGGGGACAAAACAGATAAGATCAATAGTAAACATATAGTAAGATGATTGATTTAAGGGTAAAGATGCTGATGATCACATTAACCATAACTATACACCAATTAAAAGTGAGATTTTCATATTGAATAAAACATCAGGATGTATTTATATGCTATCTACAAGAAATGTACTTTAAATATAAACACACATATAATTTAAATATGTAGGGGAAATGGGTATACTATGGTAACAGTAATCATAAAAGGTTTGGTGTAGTCATATTACTATCAGACAATGTAGATTATTGAGCAAAGAATATCACCAGAAATAAAAAGTCTATTTCATGACAGTAAGAAGTCAGCCATTCAAGAAGTTAGAATAGTCCTAAGCATTTGCACATATAACATTCCAATACATGAAGCAAAAATGATAGAATTGAAAGAAGCAAAAGCCAGATCCACAATTAAAAGCACAGATTGTAATACCTTTCTATCAATAATAGATAGATCAAGGAGAGAGAAAATCAGTAAGGATATAGAAGAATTGATCAATATTATCAGCAAAATTTACCTAATTGACAGAGATTCTCAATCATCAACAGAATACACATTCTTTCCTAGGACACATGACACATTTGCCAAGAGACTATATTCTGGGACACAAATGTGTCTCACTTGTTCAGAAGGATTCAAGGCATACAAAGTACATATTCTAACCATAATGGAAATAAAGGGAAAATCGTTAACAGAACAATCTCTGGACAATCCAAACATAGGCATCAAAATGAAAAAATTTTAAGTTATTCTCAAGTGAATGAGAATTACAATGCATGTAACAAAATTAATGGGGTGCTGTTAAGCATTAAATTAATTTCAATATAGGCTTATACTAAAAAAAAGTATCTAAAACTAATGACCTAAGTTTCCATGTTAAGACCCTATACTGATAAAATACAATTAAATGTAAATTAGCAGGAAAAAAATATCAGAATGGAAGTGTGAAATCAATTAAGTGGGGGAAAAAAAAGAAAACCAATGACACTAAAATATATTTGAGAATATCAACTTTAAAAACCTAACTAGAGTAATCAAAAAATAAATGAGAAAAGACCAAGATTTCCAAAATTATGAGAGAGATGATATTAATATGTAGTCTATAAATAATAAAAGTACATGTAATAAATATTATGAACAGTACATTAATAATTTTTAAAACTTAAAACAGAATGTTTGTTAAAAGCCACAAACTGCTATAGCACATTCAAAAAGAAATGATAATCTAAATTTCCTATTTACAGATGAAATTGAACTTGCATCTACAAACCTTTCCACAAAGAAAACACCAGATCAAAATGGTTCACTGGGGAATTCCACCAAATACTTTAGGAAAATATAATAGCCACTATGCAAAACTCTTCTAGAAAATAAAAGGGAAGAAAATTTCCAATTAATTCTATGAACCAGCGTAACCCTGATATCACAACCAGAAAAATAAAAGGAAATACAACTGCAGTACTCTTCTAAAACATAGGCATGGACATTCTAAACAAAAACTTAGAAAAATAAATGTATCGCTTCTCGGCCTTTTGGCTAAGATCAAGTGTAGAAAAATAAGTGTATCAATATATAAAATATATGTATTATTCTTGAAAATACAGTATTTATCATAGGAACAAAAAGTTGCTTTAATATGCAAATATCAATCAAAGTGTAATTCAACATATGTATAACTTTTGTTTCAAAGAAAAAAACGTGGGGTTATCTAAATAGACATAGAAAAAAAACATTTGACAAAATTCAACATTTACCTAGATGAAAAGATCTCAAACTAAGAATAGTCAGGAACTTTCTCATTCTGATAAAAGGCATCAACAAAAAAACCTACAACTAACATTATGCTTAATGGTTAGAAACTAAATTTTTTCTAAGATTGGTAACAAAAATATCTCCTCTTACTACTCCTACCCATCATCATAATAGAAGTCCTAGTCAGTAAAATAAGGGAAAGAAAATAAATGAAAGTCATACAGGTTGGAAAGAAGAAATAATAATCCCTAATTTCAGATAATGTGATTATGTAGAAAGTCCCAGACAGTCCACAAAAAATATCACAGAGCTAAAAGGTGAGTTTAGTAAAGCCACAGAATAAAAAGTCAACACACGAAAACTCAATGGTATATGTATTTACTAGCAACGGACAATTGGGAACTAACATTTTTTTAATATAAAAATCATTCAATAGCTTCTTTAATCATTAAACAAATCACACTATTTTATTTTAAGTTTATTTATTTTGACAGAGAGTGAGAGCAAGTGAGTGAGAGAGACAGAGAAAGAGAGAGAGTGAGTGAGTACAAGTAGGGAAGGGGAAGGGAGGGTAGAGAGAATCCCAAGCAGGCTCCATGCTGACAGTGAGGAGTACCACATGGGACTGGATCTCACTAACTGAGATCATTACCTGAGCCGAAATTAAGAGTCAGATGCTTAACTGATTGAGCCACCCAGACACCCCCACAATGTCTTTTAATTCTCTCTGCCATAATTACTGTTTTTCCCATTGCTGATAGTTTTCTGGCATGCCTGATGAAAAGAGGAGGATTCTTTACTCTCTCAGACAAGAAAAGCCATTTCCTTATTGGGATTCAGTTGAAAGTATCTTTAGTGATCCTCTATGCTCCTGCTTTACTATCTAAGTCTGAGTCAAATCAGGAATTAAAAATCACTCAGTAGGTTAACCAGGGAAAGTGTGGTATAAAGAACTACGAAAAGTATATGGAAACTCCACATAATGCCTGAGGGATAAGAGATAGTTCCCAAGGAAGGAAAAACTTGAGATTCTGACTTTGTTGGAGAAGGTTTCATTTGGTCTAGTGGATGACTGAGAAGTTTAATGATTTGCCCAGGCCAGAACTGGTCTGCAGTCAGGGTATAAGCAGGAAGTAACATCAATGTGCTGAGGGTGAAGCACCTTTCTGGGTATGCTCTGGGAAGCAGCACAAGGTCCTGCCTGAGAAATCATGGTGCAGATGCAGGTGGGAGGTCTCTCCAGAGCTGATTTTCCTATACAGGGCTTACTGAAGGTTATTGCCAGGCATAGCCTAGGTCACAGTGTTGGGGCGGAGATCAACTGGATGCTCTCACCTGCGTACAGCTAACCCACCAAGCAGCCTTGGACAACAGCTAGAAAGATGTTTGCCATCCCCCCCACACCCATGTCTCTCCAGTGCCCTCTACTGAGAAACATAATATGTCATTGCAGGAAGGATGCTTAGAGTTCTGTCCATTATGGATGAACATATATTGAAAGGCAAATTTGGAGTAGAGAGGCAAGAAGTTGATAATTGGCATACCCTTTAAAATCTTATATCCTTCAATTTACATAGGTCAAATGGAAAATGAATTATCCAACTGTGTGCTATAGAGACATATTTCCATAGTCATGATCGATAAGGAAATACTGAGTACAATTAAATTTTCCTGACATTGTTAATATGAGGAATTTTTTAAAAAATTTTATCCATTTCTTTCCACCAACACATTTACTGCAACCAACGCATTTGCTACCTGCATCCTCACTCTGTTCTTTCATTCCGTTTATCCTTTGTAGTCTCATAACTTAATACAGCTTTTCCATTCTGTGTACAACCTCATCCCCTTTACTTTCTGGGTTGTTGTTTTGGTGTTTTTTGTTTTGTTTTGTTTTGTTTTTTTAGAGAGAGAGAGCAAGAGCTAAAGAGCACAAGCTGGAGAGAAGGGGGAGGGGCGGGGGAGAAAGATAGAGAGAGAAAGAGAGAATCTTAAGCAGGCTCCACACTTAGCACAGAGCCTGACGCGGGGCTGGATCCCACAATCCTGGGGTCTTGACCAGAGCAGAAATCAAGAATCAGATTTTTAAATGACTGAGCCACTCAGGTACCCCCGGATTTTTTCATGACTTCATCATCTCTTAATTTTTAAAACAGAGTTATTGAGGAATAATTGACATAAAATAAACTGTACATATTTAAAGTGTACACTTTAATAAGTTTTGACATATGAATATAACTGGAAAATCATGGCAATCAAGATAATGAACATAATCATCAGCCCCAAAGTCTGTGCATGCTTCATTGTCCTTCCACATCCTTCTTCCTCCAACCTTTGCGGCTCATCTTCAAGCAACCACTGATCAGCTTTCTGTCGCCATAAGATTTACCCATTATCTTCTTAATAAGCCTAAATTCCGTGATACCGCTTCCCTTATTCCTCATTTTGGTAATTTGTGGATTCTCTCATCTTTTACCGATCAGCCTGACTAGAGGTTGATCAGTTTTATTGATCTTCTCAAAGAGCCAGGTTTCAGTTTAAACTGTTTTCTCTATTTTTTTCTTTCTATTTTATTGATTCCTGGTCTGAATTTTATTACATTATCTTTTTAAATATAATTTAATTTGTTCCCTTATGTTGTAAGATGAAAGACAAGATCTTTGATTTGAGGTCTTTCTTCTTTTCTAATATATATCCATTTAATGATATTTTAAAAATGTTTATCAATTATTAATAATGTTTCCTTATTATTTTATAGCTGAACCTATGTCCCACAGATTATATGTTGCATTTTTATCATTTAGTTCAATATATTTTCCAAGTTCACTTTTGATTTCTTCTTTGATACACTGATTGTTTGACTACTATGTTATTTAGTTTCTGAGTATTTTGGAATTTTCCAAAGATCTTTATTTTATTGATATCTTATATCTTGTATATTTATTCACACATTTGTTAGTGCTCTTCATTTATTTGTGATATCATTTTCAAAATATTCCACCGCTGACAATATATCCTAACTACTATGTAATGATACACTGGCATATTTGAAAATCATAAGCCCAAGTAGTATATATAAAAGGTGATAGAAATGGATATGAAGAACAAAAACATAGTTTGATTAAATTCCACAATATTAATTTAAAAGGAATTAAGTTAAGCTCATGTGACACTCATTAATGTAAGTCCACATAATGCTGTGACAGACAGTTGACCAGTAAGCAGGTCAATATTTAGTTCTTGCACAGTGGCCCCCAAAATCTGTTTTATTAACAATCACCTAATGAGAACCCATGTCTATTATAACTAGATCTTCATGAAATTTAATTACATTTATTAAATAGTATATTATTAATGTAAGGTATTTGTTGAGGATTTACAACTACATACTGAATATATTGCTTTCTATATTCATAAGTGTCTTTTAAGAAATCATTAAAGTATCTATTTAACCTCAATAATGATCCTATTAAATTTCAATTTAATGCCTAGTTAAGTATGTTTAGGGGAAATCATTCAGGCTATGCCCATACAAATAAAGTGAATTAAGGAACCAAAATAGTTATCTGAATAATTTCAGCCAAAAGTAAATTTTAAGATCTACATTAGCTAGGACAAATTCATTCTCTATAATTCTTGGACATCTTCATTTTCAAAGAATGAACTTTATGTGCCATTAAAACTATAGCAAAACTCTTCTGGATAGGGATAGTATTTTTTTTTCCTTTTTTCTTTCCTTCTTTCTTTTTTTTTTTTTTTTGTTTTTTGTTTTTTGTTTTTCTATCCTTCACAGTGACATAGACTGGATCAATCAGGCTGTATAGAAGTTATACACAATAAATTCTTAATAAAAGCTACTCTACCTGAATTAGAAAGATTAAATGATATCTACATAGCATCAGTTTTTGTAGAGTATAAAATTGCATAGATTTTTATTACAGGTTTTACAAAATATTACTATACTATAATTTTCTAATTTTTTTAAATGTGTATTTATTTTTGAGAGAGAGGGAGACAGTGAGAGCCAGCGAGGGGCAGGAGAGAGACACAGAATGAAAAACAGGCTCCAGGCTCTGAGCTATCAGCACACAACTCGATGCGAGGACCAAACCCACGAACCCATGACCTGAACCAAAATCAGAAGAAGTCTGCAGGCTCTGAGCTGTCAGCACAGAGCCTGACACAGGGCTGGAACTCAAGAGCCAGGAGATCATGACCTGAGGCAAAGTCAGGCACTTAACCAACTGAGCCACCTAGTCACCCCTTAGATTTCTTAACCTTAAGGCATTTGCAGGCTTAGATTTTGGTTTGCTTTTAGGTCACCAAAGTATTAAAGCCACTGTAGTGTAAAGGCTTCTTTGTTTAGTTTATTTAACATATAATATTTATTTTTCATATTATGTAAACATCATTCTTGATGCTGAGTCATATTGGAAGATTAAAAGTGTGTAGAAATTTTTTTCATTCTAAAAGGATAATATATATGCAAATGAAACCATAGAAACATACAAACATACTGTGCTGAATGCAAGAAAAAATATATATAGGTGAAAATATTTGGGTGTTCAGGGGGAAAGGCAATTATCTCTAAAGGAATGAATGAAATGTTTTGTGACAGGAGTGGCAGGTGAACATCTACTTGAAAAACTGGTAAAATTTGGAAAATATAATTATTGGCAAATAAAGACCTGGAAATATTTCCAAATAACTAAGATATGGGAATGGAAACATGTTTTTATGAGTCCAGGAAATAGTGAGCTCTATGTCCGACAGAAACAGACTATGTAAGGAGGGAAATCGTGCAAGAGATAGTTAGCAGTTATCAACATTGACTGGCACAAATGAAATAAATGAAATGAATGTCTAGCTAAGGAGGTCAAATATTGACAAGGCTTCTTAAAATGAATGTTTTGACTATAATTTTTTAATGATTATTTATTTTTGAGGGAGAGACAGAGTGTGAGTGGGCAAGAGGCAGAGAAAGGGAGATCGAATCTGAAGCAAGCCCTAGGCTCTGAGCTGTCAGCACAGAGCCTGATGCAGGGCTCAAACTCATGAACCCTGAGATCATGACCTGATGGTGAAGTCTGACAGTTAACTGACTGAGCCATTCCGGTGTCTCTTGATTATAATTTTTTAAGGAACACATTGTATTTAATAACCCAGGTGCTTCTCTTGATGGGTTTTTTAGAAAAAAATCTTAGATCAAGAAGATCCCTAAGAATATTAATCTTGATCAGGTTTTATTCCACAATCTTTTAAATAGCTCTTGTAAAAATTTGTTATATCCAACCAATGGGAAAAAAAAGAAAGAAAGACGAAAAAAACCCAAATGCTCTGAAAGCCTCTTTCCAGTGCTTTCCCCAACCCTTCTTCCTACACTGTTCCAACACATCATTCACCTCGAGTCCCCACTGGTTCTGTGGCAAAACAAATCTTCAAGTTCTCATAAAAAGTGATCTATAATCTCATTGAAATTGATAAATTGGTAATTTAGCATGCAAATCACTACCTTGGAAGAAGAGCTTGAAGAAATCTAGGTGATTCTCCATAAGAATTCAGTGCTAGTGCTGAAATTTTGGCATCAATAAAGTCAGTTGGTTTATTAGTTAGGATTCTTGGTTTGCAAGTGGCATAAAATTCAAACCAAACAGGCTTAAAGGGAGAATTATTGGTTGATGTAACTGTAATATCAAGTGCAAGATTCACTTAAGAGGGAATTAGATGGAAGCACTCCAACAATGTCTCATTACCATGATATATATATATATATATATATATACATTTTTTTATACACTCTATCTCCAGCCTCTCCTTTCTCCTGATCACTCTATATTCAGAGGAATTTTCTGTCTTTCCAAGATACTAATAACAGCTTTGTATCTAATATACCTCAGCCTGAATCAAGTGGTTGAATGTAGATTTCTTTCCTAGAAATTCCATTAATAGTATTTGTATTATTTTGTTCCATTGGTTCTGATTAACTCATAAGTACCTGTCATGATGAACAGTGGATGGGAGGCTCAGATGGGCTTAGGCCTAGAACATCTTCTCCATTTCCCACCTGTGGGTAGAAGTGCCTACAAGTGGGAGAAAAGGTGTTCCCCAGTGCAGGGGGTTGGGGGGGGGGTCGTGGAGTACTGGTGATGCAGCTATCAGGAGAAAAGAGCAAATGCCAAGTAAAAAACAACCAACCAACCATGCCTAAAATTCAACTGATCCCAATCTGACAGGTGAAAATTATTTTTTTTCCTATAACTTCATTACTTTTGCAATAAAATTGGAATGGTATTTGGTCAAAATGTAACATTGACTTTGATTGAAATTTCATGACTTGTGAATTGTTTATGCTTTCAATAATAGTGTCAGGTATGGGCAATTTATGTGCCATCATGAAATATTCTTGAGACTTCTCTCTCAACCAGAAAACTCATATTTTGTTCAATGTCAAGCCTCAGACTTTATGAAAGGCTATACCTCCTGTCCCACCTTATAATTCAGGCTGAGTCACTTTTAATTTATCTTTTCCTTCACTGTTCTTCTCAAAGGAACTATCAAATGAGGCCAATTGACTCCTAGCACAATTTCTGGACCCTGCCTCTTCCTCTAATTATCAAAATGTCATCCTTTACAGTACACTTACTTCTGAAGGTGGTAATTTAAAAAAATAATTAGAAGAACATTTGTGGATGTCTTGAATGAATTCCTACAAAAGAAGACTTTATAATATTTACTTTGACTAGAAATTAAAAGCATCACTTCTATAAAATACTGTGTTCAAGATTATGAACCAGCTGCCTCTTCCTTTCACACTTCAAATCTGTGGTCTCATCACAAAATAAAATCCCACTATACCATTAGTCAAAGAACTAGTGCAAGAGAGTTGGACAGCTTATTATGTAGAGTGCAGAAGAAAACCAAATAGACTATGTAAAGTGGTTTAAGGATAATGTTAAGACTCCCTCGGATTTTACACAATATTTAATGAATTTGAACTGAATCTGTATCACTGTGTTGTTTTCTTGTCATATTGCTTATATTTTAGAGACATACTAATATTTGGAATAGTTAGAAATATCATAATGCTATTTTAGATTAATTTGATTTTAAATTTGATAATGTTACCTTTTAAAGATGTTAAGTAACATCTTTTATGTTTCTCTGCTGTCTGGGATCAGCTGCTTAAAGACTATTTGTTTAGGATCTCTTCTTGCTGGAAACCCCTCTGTACCTTCACTGTAGTTATTTCAAGGACTCCTTTGATACTTTTGGCTCTATACCTTTCATACCTTGTATAATGCTTCCATGTGAGATTCTGTGACCAGACACGTGGGAATCAGTCACTAAAGGTCTTCTGCCCTTGGCGTTGTATTCAAACTAAATGAAGATTTCAAGGATAAAAAAAAAAAAAAAAAAGGTCTGTTCTGTCATTATCCACGTGTTTTCTGTGGGTTGTCAACAGGGAAATCCCCCAGGTTCCAAAATATCTTTCAAGTCTTAAAGCATTGCAACAAAGAAAGGTCAGTCATTTTTATTCCCTTAAATTTTTACTGTGTCATAAATAGCCATATATACTTATATATGTACTTACATATATATTAATGTACACAGTCAATTCAGCGAAATGCATACACAAACAATTGTACTCTTTATTCCTCTCCCACCTTTCTTCTACATGAACATGAATAATTTGAGATACATATTGGGGCGCCTGGGTGGCTTAGTCGGTTAAGCGTCCGACTTAAGCTAAGGTCATGATCTCGCGGTTCGTGGGTTCGAGCCCCGCATAGGGCTCTGTGCTGACTGCCAGCTCAGAGCCTGGAGCCTGTTTCAGTCTGTGACTCCCTCTCTCTCTGACCCTCCCCTGCTCACGCTGTCTCTCTCTCCTAGAAATAAATAAAACATTAAAAAAAATTAAAAAAAAAATTGAGATACATAGTGAAGTCATAAAATATTCTTCCAAATTGATTCCTGGCTGCAGCCTTAAAAGCTGAAACAAAGGGGAGAAAAAGCTACACAAAATTCTATATTATTTCTTAGAGAAATCTCAAAGACATAAAACATAATTTTATATTCTTCCACCAAATAGTTCCCCTTTGTCTGCTAAGCACCAAAAATGGGGAGAATAATTCCAATTGAATTGAAGCAGAGCAGAATTTGTCAGCCCAAAATATGTCTCTTTGGCATAGGATTATTTTTAATTTATTATTTTCAGGAAACAGCAGACACAGAAGCTCTGACAATAAGTTACCCTTTGTAAGGGAAATTTACATTTATAAGGGAAATTTCCATTTGTAAGGACATCTTCTCTGTATCAGGAAGAAGATGACCAAATATTTAGAAACACCCCTCTTAAGGCACCAACTTAAACCTGGATAACAAACATACCCTTGTTTACTGTGCTTTTCCTGGTAACTTCCGGTAACTATCCTTGCCCCACCCCCAACACCTTTCTTTCCTCTTTAGCTCTTGAAACAGATTTAAGGTGGTGGCTTGGACCATTTCAGGGAGTTATTCAGTTTTTCTGGAGGCATACTTGTATTAGATTTCTGTTTATTTTTCTCCTGTTAATGTTTAATTATCAGCAGTGGCACAGAACAAGAAAGGGGTGTTCTCAGCCAAGAACCTAAAAGGGTAAAGGGAAAATTATTTGTCCTCCTACACAATCCAGCCAGGGACAGAGCTAATCTCAGACGGTGTTTCAAAATTTGTTGGAAGAACCAATCTATATCTGGATTGTCCATGGTAATTACTAAGACCCTCCCCCTTTTTCTGTGATGTGTTCCTACTGTGTGTGGGGCTGGTGGGGTAGCCAGTGAAAGAATTTGCCCAACACAGAACAAAGGAGATAGAACATTATTGAATACACTGCCAGGGAGCAGCAGGAAGGACAGCAAAGGAGAGACAGTTTGGCATGAGGAGGTGGTGAGGGGCTTGTGTTACAGGGTGGAAAGAGGAAGTATGAGAATGTATGGAATTTTCTCTTTTCTGGTAACTGTGCCTGGTTACAAGTAGCCTATCAGTTAGATCCTATAGCCTTTTTCAGGTTGGTGGCTTAAATAGCCTGTTTGAATTCAGCTCGGTGGTCATCATGGGCCATTTTGCCTTGCTCAAGTTTCCATTGATCAAAGCCTTTTGACTAAAAGCTGCTTCTACATTTTTTAAAGTACTGGACTCCTTTTTCCCCTTCTCTTGGAACTGTGTATTTTTACTGAAAGGCCTGCTCAACTTTTCAGGATTATATATAGGCTTCCTATTCTTCTTTTTGGTATATTTTATGAATTACAAACAACTTCAGGAGAAAACTGGCATAGGATCAGATTTATTGATTCAAGCCTCCCTTCTCCTTGGGATTTAGGACACCCATGCCCTGGTTCCTTTATCAGGCTGGAATTAAGTTTCTCCCTTCCTTCCTTCCTTCTTTCCTTCCTTCCTTCTTTCCTTCCTTCCTTCCTTCCTTCCTTCCTTCCTTCCTTCCTTCCTTCCTTCCTTCCTTCCTTCCTTCTTTCCTTCCTTCCTTCTATCCTCTTCCTTCTCATTTTCTTGTTCTCTTTCTTTCTTTTTCTCCTCCTCTCTTTCTTTCTCTCTTTCTTTCCATGTGACTCCATAAAATTTCCTAAATATCTGGTGGTTACTTTTCTCTTAGTAGCCCCCTATGCTTAGACTCCCACTGCATGTAGCATAAATATTTGCAAATGCCCTGAGGGGAAGAGTGGCATATGCAATATTGGATTGGGTGACTTCTTCCCAGAATTTTGTCCTTGCTAATTCGACTGCCTTTGAAGTGCATTGATGTTTATAGTAGATGTTTTTCTTTCATAATTCATTCAACTTTGCTAGGTCTTCTCAACCAGGTGTGAGTCTACTAACATTGATCCCATTATAGCCGGCAGAAGCACCTCTTTTGTATTTTTGTTAAATATGTGTGGTGTGGGTACACTTGTGCCCACCTGTGATATTAAACCTATATATCTGGCTTTTTGCTTCTAATAGAGTCTTCTTAGTAAAGGCATTTGGGGAGGAAATACATCTTTTGGATTACATGGATAAATAAAATAAATGTTTATCTTTGGAAACATTGGGTACATTATGAGTAGATACAAAGTTTAAAAAAAGTGTTGCAGAGGGGTGCCTGGGTGGTTCAATATATTAAGTATCTGAATTCGGCTCAAGCCTTGATTTAAATGGTTTGTGGGTTCAAGTCCCTAGTCGGGCTCTGTGCTGAAAGCTCACTTTTGTTAATTGAGTAAAAAAACCAGAAGCAGTGTCACAAAATGAGACTATTGCCTTCAGCTCAATTCGGTAGGATAGGTGAAAAATTAGTTAGGATGCCATTTTATCTTTCAGCAGGCTTCTCTTTTCCTTGACCCATGGAAGCTGTACCTATTTCCATTTCTCTGGCTATTGCTTTGTTTCCATATGCTTTATTTCTAGATCCATAACTTAGGTTCCCTGCTAATGCTTCTCTCTCACCTGTGGTTCTGGACCCTGCCATGTTACTTCAACCTGTAAAAATGTCTCCTTTGTTCAGTGTCTTCTCCAAAATGAAGCCGTTTCTTACGTCCACCAATAAAACTGCCTATTTTCCCCCAGAGTTTTTGGCGCATTTTTTTAATACCTTTCTTGCACCCACTCTTATATTTTGCTTTTTATCTTACTCTGAGTTTACACTATGTAAAGTCAAAGAGTACCATGTATCCAGTGAGATCCTTGAAAAATGGGGAGGTTTTTCATTCATCATTGTTTGGACAGTACCTGGTACATAGTAAGTGTCTAATAAGTATTGATATTAGACAGCAGTGATATTAGAATACTAATTTAGAAGTAAACAGATTTATCCCTGAGACTCTCTCTCTCTCTCAGCTCCTTAACTGGAAATATTCACATTTCAGGTGTCTCTGAGAGTAGTTACCCCTTTGGATCCAATTAATGTTTAGCTTTTGCTTGCAAGAACAATTCAGTCCTGAAAGTAGTATCAGCCATAAAAATGAGATACAAAAATTAACTTTTTTTTTAAACAATTCATTTCCCCCATGGGAAGCAAACAGGTAGAAAAGTAAATGAAATTAGCATTCTTATCTTCTCTCCCAGCATAGATCTTAAGGCAGTATGGATGAGTTTGCAAGATTAACGTGCTGGAATTTCACCTAAGAATTGTTCACAGCTCCATGGATGAGTTTAAATGTAATTCAGAAATATCATGAAGGAATTTAATTTCCTAAAACTGAGCACAGACATTGCAAGGATTAGAATGCAAAATACCACCAAGTTCAGTAAGCGTTTGCTGGAATTGACCTTGCTATACACAAATATTCTGTAATTCAGTATGTACTGGTTATTTTTCTATCAGAGGCAGTACCAGGTTTAATTTTTTTCTCTACACACTGAGGATTTGTGGTCTCTTAATTTAAAGAAGAGGGGCATCCTTCAGGGGCCTCCCTCTTTGAATAGCTTTATTCCAAAGGGGGCACATTTCCTGTGCCTTGAGATCCACAATCTTATTCCTACTTAGCAGGAACAGGTAAAATCCAAGTCCAGTGGAATCTTAAAGGAAACACAATTTGAAATTTTGCAAATTGTTCAGTTTGGTTTCTTAATCCTTTAATAATCATGATGCAGATATGAGTGACAAATATTTCTGAGTGCTTACTATGTCTCAGGCACCATGCTAAGTACTCAGCCTGCCATATTTCACTGAGGATCAGTCAACATTACCATGTAAAATAAGTTCTATACCTTCGTTTTTATCATGCTTGGAAATGAATAAGAGGAAAAGATCTAGGATCACTGACTCTGTCTCCAGTCATCCTCCGGCTTACATCCTTGAGTACAGATCATTTTGTAACTACAAAACTGAGGGCAAGTTAGTCCACAGGATTAATTGTACATTATATTTTAATCATTGTGCCTCACTGGTAGTATTGTCATAACGGCTTGAAATGTGGGTAAAATTCTCCTGCAAGGAAGTGCTTTTGTTTTCTAATACATTATATTTGTTATCACCAAAATCCTACTAGATATCTTTGTCATTTATGTTATGCACCAGACTAACTAAATTGCTACCCTTTAGGAAATAAAAGTAATCAAATCAAATCAATGTTGGTGTCTCCTGAATATTTTGACACAGGAAAGGACAAGTAATTTATTTTTGGCTTTCTCCTTAATAGTGTAACATTGATATTTTACATTATAATCATAGAGTAGTTAGTATACTTGATCTCAAACATATATTGAAAACATAAATCCAGAAATATTGAAAAAGCAAGCCATTGAATGATATGGAGACTTATGTTGATGCCTGCTACCTGTAATTCAAGGATGATGCTGTAATAAACACTAGAAGGGAGGTTCCCTGGAGTTTTTGCAAGATTGAGAAAACTTGGCCTTCTGGGCAAAACAAATCAAGTACTCTACTCAATCACTAGATCTAGGAATGTTGGTATCTGTGAGACTCACAACCAATACAAGAACGACTCACTTGTAGTATTGATGTGTGACAGTGGAGCAGTCTAACTTGATAATTGCCTTCTTCTCTTTCCACAGCCTTGGCAGGAAATTTCTATTTTCTATAGCTCCTAACGGTGTAAAGTTAAGCACCAAAAGAAGTGGCAAACCATTCTTCCTTTTGGTTTTGTAAATTCTTTAGTTTGAAGCCATAAAATGGTATTTTTAAAGACAAAGTTCACAATATGCAATTACTTTAAGACTCAGAGCTCACAAATCTGTCATTTTCATTTACTCAAACACTGTGGAAATAAAAAAAAAAAAAAAAAAAAATAATGAGCACAGTGTTTTCTGAGCCACAAAGAGATAATGTGCAAAATGCATACATGAATACCCAGTGTAACAAACAAAACATGGATTTTCAGTTCAGCCAACATGAAAAATAATAAGAGTAGAGATGACTGCTGGAGGGGTGCCTGGGTGGCTTAGTCGGTTAAGCGACCGACTTTCGCTTAGGTCATGATCTCGCTGTTCGTGGGTTCGAGCCCCGCGTCGGGCTCTGTGCTGACTGCCAGCTCAGAGCCTGGAGCCTGTTTCAGTCTGTGACTCCCTCTCTCTCTGACCCTCCCCTGCTCACGCTGTCTCTCTCTCTCTCTCTTAGAAATAAATAAAAAACATTTAAAAAAAAAAAAAAAAAAGAGATGACTGCTGGAGACAGATTGTTTTATAGCATCAGTATGTAAACACTTACTATTTGGATCTATTGCCCTAAGTGCTATATCACCATCATGAAATGGAATTATTTAATAACTTATTACCATGAATTACTACTTTTTTCCATTTCATAGATGGTGAACCTGAGACTCAGAAAGATGATGTAACTTACCCCAAGTCACACAGCTATAAATGATATTGCCAGGATTTAATCTCAACCAATTTTAGTATAGAACTCATACTTGAAGCTATGACATTTTATTACTGTTCCGACAATGGAGAAGTGTAATAATAGGTAGCCTAAAAATAGAGATGACATAAGGAAATAAAAATAATCATTAATTATGGAACAAATACAAATATAAGCAAAGATTTATTATTAACATATTTACTATATTTATGTGTTAATTGGTCCAGCAAATTATTTTACACTTGCATTTCTGTAATTTGTGCATAGCAGGACAGATTTACTTAGCTTACTGTCCGTAATTTTTCTCGTATATAAATTTGGGGTATTTTCATTGTGAGAGAAGCTGTGATAATATAATGATTGTAAAGAGTCTAGTACGATGTCTGGAATATTCAGAAAACTCAATACATGTTAGCTACTATTAGTAGTCATTAATGACAGTGTAATATAGCATCTGCTCTGATTCTGGTATTCAAGTGGATCATACCACACTTTTTTTGCCTGATGCTTCTGTCAATCAAAATGTTTATCATCTCCTTAGCAATTGTCTTATATATAAATGAAGTACACCATTAGTAATACAAGAAAAAATTGAAATCTTTTAGAAAAAGTTTGCAGAAGGTATTCTTAAATCTCTCCATATATTGGATGATAAAACCATGTCATAATCTATTTCTAAGACTAAAATAAATGATTCTTAGTTTAAATTCATCAGAAATATACAGTTGGTTGTGTAAGGCCATATTCTAAAATGCCGATGCATTGTAAATGCTCACATTAAACATAAATTGCCCATGTCAGAGACAAACCATTCACATGGCACATAATCACAGCTAGTATTGGTTATTTTACAATCCCTTGGTAAAATATTATAAATATTGAATCTATCTCAAAAAAGATACTTTTTCTATGTCAATTCAACCTGAAAAAATGTCCCTTCTTTAACCTTAAAGTGTGAACACTATTAATAAAGAGATAAGCTATTTTTTTTTTTAAATAGGGAATGGTATTCACTGTAGCTACATTTATTTTCATTTATTTGAGTGAAACACCTAAAATGCTGGATAAATATAAAAGCATGTATCATAACATATGGCTGATCTATTGAATCCAAAGGACATTTTTGGTGACAAGAACAGAAATAAGTAAGCATCCTAACTGGACTTTGCCCTAAAGGTATTTGGTGATAACGTCAGTTGGCGAGGACCTGAATATATCTACAACTGTTTCTAAATGTTTATTTATTGTTTTTTGAGAAAGAACATGGCTCAGTTTCAAAAATTATTAAAATCATAAGAAAAATAAGTCATCATGAATCAATAGGAAAATATAATTTAAAAATCAGAACTGCCAAGATCATAAATGTTGAAATATCAGGAACAAAGACAGTCTACAAAAATTATATTTACCATATAATTTAACCTTGGATTAATCAAGGTCCTCAATTCCTGGTAAGCCCACACTTTGGTTTCTGTGGAGTCCTTTCATGTTCCATTTATTTTCCTTTAGCCACATCCTTGACTCCTTTTTATATTCTTGTTGATTCTTGTTGGCAGTGGTTGAGATATGTGGATACATGTCCTGGAATTGGTATGTACAATTGTAAATATGTAGGGAGGTTTGGGATCTGTTTTTTTTTTTTTTTTTTTTTTTTANTTTTTTTTTTTTTTTTTTTTTTTTTTTTTTTAATTTACATGCATGCTGTTTGTTTTACATAATTTACTCTGTGTTATGTTTTTGAAATCTAAGTTGTTGTGTTTCTATGTCGTTTATGCTTTCTGTATTGGAATTCTAGTTTACATAACTATTGTCTCTGTTCACACAAACGTCTCATGATGAATATCCTATATGTTCTCTTATAAGACTTTATGAAAATTTTAAAGAGAGCATGAGATAGAGACAGAGAGAGAGAGAGACGATGAATCAGGAGAGAAATGCTTGCTCCTAGGTACTTAGTGAATCTGAGTAAATTACTCTGAAAAATGGCTATTTATGTCTTCCCTCTGCTCCATCTGACTATAATCTAGTGATTAGGATTCTACCTTTCATTGTGTTTGAACAGTAAAGGCCAGCTCCTAACTTGTTGAAAGTTTAGAGTTTGTTTACAAGTCTTTACTCAAGGTTACTAAAAAGGAAGTTCCATGTTTTCATTGTTACACAGTGAAATCTAGAGATTTCTAGATTTAAATCTAGAGAATTACTCTGTGGCTTTTAAGTATATAATACTAGAAAGACATGGAGTTTTGTTTCTGACCCAAACCTGATCTCTATGTGTACGTACTACTTTCTAGCTGTGTAACATTGGGCCGATGCCTTAATTTAGGAGATTTGATTTTATGATCTGTAGTATGAGAATAAATTATTTTCTATACTATTGTTATGATGAGTAGAAATAACACACATAAAATCCCTATTACAGAATAAACCTGAAATGGAAATTCAATTCGCTTTTCCACCTTCCATAATGCTTGGGATAGTGGTTCTTCATAGTTGGAGAGCACTGAGTACTTTGAAAAGGATATGAAAGCAACCGACCAGTTTTGTTAGAGAAAAATGTATATGTATAAAATACAGAATACTTTACAAAATATTGAGGTGATCACAGACCTCTTTTAGTGACTAAATGTCTTTTTAAAAATATTTGCAAATTTTCACTACAGTTTCTGGCACTTACCTCTTCCCCTGGAGTACATTTGTGTTTGAATGAGATGCTCAGCCCCCATGACTGGGATGAAAGAATTGTTTATTGGGGAGCTGGTGGAACTAGGCGAGAGTTAGGTTGGGCACTAGCAGCACTCAGCCCAGCCGAACTCTTTCTGCTCTGTGCCAATGTCAAGAGATAAAGAATGAGAGTTTTCTACATACCTTCTACAAATCATGATTTGCTTTATATGGAATGTTCATTAACGGCTTTTCTTTTCTTGTCCTGAGGCACATGTCTCTGTCTCTGCCTTTGGTAAATGGTTTCATTTCCTGCCATTATTTATTATTTGTACTTTTGTCACATTTTTAATCGTATAATTAAGATGCCATTGGTCTTTACACACAAAAAATATCACCAAACTGTTGTGACAGGGTTGTACCAAATAAGTTCTGAGGACATGGGATATTAAAGGAAATTTAAAGATTCCAAGCTACAAACTTATATAATGTATTTCACTCAGGGGCAAGCTTAATCAGTCTAGGAAACAGTCAGTTTTACTAATAGCAATTGTAACACAATAGTTATCGGGCTCTGTATTATTCATTAAAATGGCATTAGACCAGTGGCCAGTGTTTGAAATGGAGAATTTTAGGAAAATAAAATTAGGGACAAACAAATAGACATATTTTTCCAGTTCCTTGCTATGAAAACAGCAATGATGAGAAATGTGTAAAACCAATTTAGAACTACAATTGGTAGAACAAGGAGTTTTCCGTGAGATAACAAAACTGAAGTCTACAGTGTTTATGTCCTTTGCACAAGGTCATGTTCTGATTGGGTTTTCTTTATTCCATTCTCGTTCTAGCCAACTTTTCTGTGGTTTTTGTTTCTTTTTTTTTTTTTTTTCTCTCTGTTTTAGTTTCTTTTCTCCCTATGCTTGGGGAATGCTACTGCTTGGCTCTACTAGGAACATGAATAGGTTACAGACACCCAGGCCTCAGGTTATGGAGGTTTGGGGAGTATAGATGAAAATATTTTTACCAAATTCCATAGGCTATATACCTCTTTTTATTGAAGTAGATTTTCTTTCAAATGAATATTGATTTATACAAATTCAAATTGTGCCATTATAAAAATAAATGCATATAGATGATCCTCAGCTAAACATATAGGTACTGTATAGATGGAACAGTGTATGCTATTTGATTTTGCATTATTTTTATCTTCAAGGTAATCTTTTGTTGTTGTTTAGGGACATCATTTCTGAATCTTGTCTTTTTTATTCTCACAGGAAATGATGCTTTTAAAAAATGCCTTTATATTTTTCCTCGTACATGAGTTGTAATGTACAACCAGCTTTTTGGCCTTTTTCTTCTTTTAATGTGAGTAACTCTGAGACAGATGAGTACAGGAACAAAGCACTCCCAATTCTCTCTGTGAGAAATCTGCTGACACCTGAACTGGCTTCTATTGGAATTTGTTTTTGGCTGATCTTTACATGACCTTTGAAATCCTGGCATCTGACCTACCTCGGGCTCGGACTCCATGGCTCTAAGCCTAGCTGCTTCAGGGACTTTGTCTTCACAGTGTAGTATTATCTGGACCTCTCCATCTGTCCTAACCCTATGGAAGCCAAGCTATGAGAAGCTAGTATTTTTTGGACTTCTTTGCCAGCCTTAACCCTATGAAAGATCAGCTATGTAAAGCAAAATACCACATATGTCTTCCTAGTGGCTCTTATGCCCCCCATGAATGTACCAGTGCTGGGAGGTATGGTCATTGAGGGAAATCCCTGAGAAAAACTGGAAGATGCAAGATATTTGGAAATCTTTGGTATTATATACCAAAACAAAACAAAACAAAACAAAACAAAAAAAACCCTCAGCCAGATGATTCAGTATTTTACTTCAAGTGTTCTTCTAGATGAGAGATGGCTAAAGTTAACAGACAGCTAGACTGAAATTTTAGAAAATGTCTAAGACTGTGAGTCCAAAAATAATATTGTTAATAATACATTCTTTCACACTCGGATGCACTTCTTGGTTCTGGCTTGGGCTCTTGACAGATGTGCCAACATTCTCCCGGGGAAAAAAAATGGCGTCCTCACAGGGCTTCTGCCCAACTGGAAAAGGGAAATTCCAGCCATCTCTTAATAAAGCATGTGCTCTAGAGATTTGCAACTCAATTTTGTAGACCTAATGAGTTTGGAGATGATTGGAATAAACATTGAAACTTTGGTTGCAGCTTAGCCAAATTCTGGCTAATCTCTATGTCCTCTGTGGTTTGCCCTTCACAGATGCAAACTCCTCACAGCTATTGCTAACCAAGATTATTAGAGCCATACAAAGCCAATTGAAAACAAGTCGAGTGACAGTCCTTGTTGTGTATCTTTAATTTACAAAGGGAAATTCTCTGGGCAGTTTTCATTAGCTTCTAGCAAGTTTAATTGGAGGAAAACATTGCTTTCATGATCTTTGATACCATGTGTTGGTACAAATTAAAGCATAGCAGCTTCTAGTCACGGAATTTCGCTTCTCAAATGCCTCCAGAGTGTTAGACTAGACAAAGGAGGGTCCTTAACAGAATTATTACAGACCTCCAAGGGTGCAAATTGATACTTGTGTATATCAAGATTTAGTACCAAACCAAAGAACAAAAGTTCAGATAAATACATGCATAATCAAACATTCGTGAGAAACATATAATGTGTTCAAGACAGATATTACATTTAGGGGTTCTATATTCTATGAAATGGTGACAGGCACTTTTATGGAAAGACGTGTTGTAATATATCCCAGTATATGAATCTTGTCTATGTGGTATCATAACACATTGACAGTTTTCTGACCAATTTGAATGTATATAATCACTGATGATGTATTAACTGAATTTGGTCAATAGGAAGCACTGAACCCTGGTTATTTTGTTTAGGATTACATTGATTACACCGATGAAGTAACCTTTAGGTCTGAAAAATAAATTAATCTTCTGCAGTTAGGAGAAGGTAAAGAGAGAAGGCAGCAGACTAAGATTTAATATATTTGTCTAATAAGGTAATAAATAGTTATGTACAGATCTTCTGGTTGAAAACACCATTATGTAGATATTTCTGAGGTGTACAGTCCCTGGAAAGCTAACCAAAATCCTCAATTCCTAAAGCAATTCCAGTTACTCCATAAGCCTGCCTTGCAGATCGGAATACTTAGATTGGCTTTTAAGGGTGTTCGCTCGCCAAAAGGAAGCCATGCATCTCTTGCTGAATTCCTTAAAAAAGAGCAAGGGGAAATACTAAGGGAAGTGTCACAGTCCTGATCATACACATTATTCCCTTGCCCTACCGAGGAGCGTATCTGCCATACAGAATGGACGTTCATGTCATCTAATAACTCTTGGTGTTGAAATATTCTGACTTTTTTATCTTCCATTGACTAGACTCCAGGAGATAGACCTCTGCCTTCATATTGTGAAAAAGGTTATCACCTAAAATCAGCAAACAAAAACCTCCTTAGTGAGATGAGAGTCCATGGATCTGTTTTAAAAACATAACCGGGGTGCTTGGGTGGCTCAGTCGTTTGAGCGTCCAACTTCTATTCAGGTTGTGATCTCACAGTTTAGGGGTTTGAGCCCCTCATTGGGCTCTGTGCTGACAGCTCAGAGCCCAGAGCCTGTTTCAGGTACTGTGTCTCCCTCTCTCTCTGCCCCTCCCCCACTCATGCTCGCTCTCTGTCTCTCAAAAATAAACATTAAATTTTTTTTTTTCAAAAAGATAACAAAGATATATCATGAATGTCTCCAATCCCTATTTCAGTGGCGATGTCAAACTCACAGCACTGTGACCAGTAAGTAATGTGGAAATCTTAATGATAGTGTTTCAGGCAATTAGTACCTGTCAGAGGCCGGCTCTGGCTGGGTCCAGGGGCCCCTGAAGGATGGACGGTGTGGGTGAGGGAGGGATGAGAGAGCCATGAGAATCTTTCTGGTCACCAGTCAGGCATCTCTGCTCTGACTGGGGCTCAACTTTATTTTATAATTAAATGTTTAGGGGATGGCACAGAAGTGGTATTTGCCTTCGACAATGATTTCTAGTGACAAACTTCTTTGATATGTAAGAATTTCCCCGAACATAGATTTGTAGAAGACTCATGCATAACCTTTATCAATAGTGATTGAGGTAGGTGATTTAGATGCTTATCCTATGGGGAAGGAAGGTATCTTTAGCATACAAGACAATGTTTTTAGCATAAAAATGGTGAAGTTAGTTCTTTGTGGGCAGGGTTCAATAGCTTGTTTGTTTAAGGAGAAGTATTAAGAAAAACAGGTCTTTCAGGAAGCACAGAGTTTGCTCTCATAATCACAAAAGAAAAAGTTCCTCAATAGGTTCCTTCACANCACAAGACAATGTTTTTAGTATAAAAAGGGTGAAGTTATTTCTTTGTGAGTAGAGGCCAGTAGCTTGTTTGTTTAAGGAGAAGTATTAAGAAAAATAGGTCTTTCAGGAAACAAAAATGTTTGCTCCCATAATCACAAACGAAGAAGTTCCTACAATAGGTTCCTTCCCAGGGTGCAATCAGCATATTCAAGGCCAGAATAAGTCACTCCGAATACTGATCAACAAAGATGTCTTGGGGGTCGGTGCTCCAAGCAGAAACAATTGGGTGGGGGTGGATATCTGTCCTTAACTCTAAATTAGGCTCTTTGTCTCAGGGCCAGACTCAACTGTAACTCTTGTGTTCTTAGCCCCCTTTATTATGTAAGTCTTGGATCTGCAAGGCCCTCAGGAAGAGCCTTTTGACAGTCATCCACAAGGCTTTCATCTAAAATCTCAAAGACAGGAATATGCTTTTCCTTATGAGGAATCTGTGTGGGGAATATTGGTCTGATTTGGAATATTGTGAGGCCTGGTCAATACCAGAAGGCTCATTTCCAACATGAGCCAGTGGAAGCAGAAGGAGATACCAGTTTTCGTTTCTCATGGCAGAAGCTGTGCAAATGCTGCCATTTCTTCGCTGTGACTGTCATCCAGTGAGGCCAGTGCAGCTCCCAGCAAGTACCAGCCCACGAAGATGAGAACATGAGTAGAAAAGTTTAGGTCTTTCTCTATGTCATGAGTTTGGGAAAGCGTTCTGATCTTGTAAGGAAAATATATCCAAATAATCTCTATGGGAGAATAATCTTATAAATGGCATGCCCCTATCATAATTCTTAGTAATCTGAAATTCTGATGGGAATACTCAGGCTTGTCCCTAATTCTAATGTTTATGTTCTGTTTAGATAATGCAGTTTCATATTTTATAATAATAGGTTTAACCAGACAATGGAAGTTAGAAGAAGAACTTAAAAGTTTGGAAGTGATTAAGTGATACCTAGAAATATTTTAACCTTTTTTTAAAAAATAAATTATGTGTGCAATTAAAATATCACTAATAATTCATTTGCTTGAATAGTCATAAACTTTAAATATGATATGTAGCTATTTTATTCTACTCCATTTTTTAATTAGAAAAAAATGAAATCAGTTTTAGCATTAAAAATCTTTAATAATGTTTTAAACAAAAGATCATGCCAGTGGTTGTAAAGAACTAATTCTAATTTTTGGAATAAATCAGCAAAATGCATTTTCACTGTTTAGAAAATGTTTTGTAAAAGAAAAAAAAAAGGATTTGTATGCAAGCACATGTTTCCCCTTCTTATGCAAGTCTCACAAATGTTTTAATTTTCCTGAACACTTTATTGACATTATACATAGCACCGAAGGATTTGTACAGAATTGCATTTATGTGAAAGCAAAGGTTCCTGTTGAACAGTGCAGACTTGAAAGCCCAACCAGGAAATTATAATAAGCAACCAAGTAAACAGTTAAGTAAAACGTGTGCTCCAATGAAGGTGGTGTAATGGTGTGATTTTTAGTAGATGCATAGGAGACAGATGATGAGGGAAAAAATGCTGCTTGAAGCCCGTGTGCTGAGTTTGTCATTTTCACTGCCCCAAATGTTCACAGTAGATGATGGAGTATTTCTTCCATCTCCTCCTTTTCTGTGTCTGCCCTAAGAAAGAGAACAATTCATTATCTCTCATAATGCTTTGCTTCTGACGACTGTCAGAATGCTCCCCAGATACCTACGGTCCTAAGTTGGCAGAGACTGGGAGGGTGGACATGGAGGGGCTCCAGCCATTTGGGTGAGTCACGCCTGTGTATCTTTCTCTTCCCACTTACTGAAACTGTTCCACCATATGCCACTTCTCCCTCTGAACTGAATGGGAGAAAGCTTCATCGATTTCAGATCTTACACCTATGTGTTTTTAATTCTTTTAATTCACAAGAGGCAAGATTTAATTCTCCCTTTAACTGTAAAATTGGACTGGATTCTCTAGGATAGTCAGAAAGCTATTCTTATCATCACACTTGGTGCAGAACCATTAACCTTTGTAATTTATCCTAATCTCGTGTTCTCAGATTGGCCACAAAAATCCCAAATTCACCTCTATCCAATGTCCTGCCTTTCTAGAACACCATCTTCTTCAATGATCTGGACAGACCTATCTGAAGGTCTTAATGAATCATTCAGTCTTTTAAGATAGTACCCATATCTTCTTTATTGAGGTTTCACATTGAGAGGTAGTTCCGACATGTGAAAGGTAAGGAGGATCCTGTGAGTATATTTGTATATCACCTGTGGCCCCAAGTAGCACACAGACTGAGGCAGAATATGCAGTGAGGAAAGCCCAGGGTCTAGAATTGGATCCTCGGATTGAATCCTGACTGTCACATACTGGCTGAGTGGCCTTGGCAAGTTACTTAACTTCTCTGTGCCTCTAAACTCTCATCTGCAAAATACTGCAAATTAACAGTAGAAACAAAATTCTAGGGTTATTGGGAGGAATTGAATATATTAATATATGTAAAACCCTTGGGCATATGCCTGGCATTTAGTAAAGAACGGTATAGGTATTTTCTGTATTTACTTAAAAAATAAAACTTGATGAATACAGTTAAATCACCCAATGCTTCCTCTATCTATCTAGGGATAAATACACATATACACTATACACACACACACACACACACAAATATATATATACATATATACACTGCATATACATATATATAATATATAACTTAAGTAGTATACAATATTGCATATGTTTTAAATCTTTAAGTGTCACCATACTATCTGTATTCTTTGAAAGCTCATTGTTATGCTCTGGATTATACTATGAGACTTATTCATATTGAGACTGGTGGCTCCAATTCATTTCTAATTTATTCATTCAAGTATTCTAGTATGTGAATATACCAAATTTTATAATCTAGTCTCTTGTTAATAAACATTCATGTTACTTTTAATTTTTGCTATGAAGACACAGCTACCATGAACATTGTTTAGATGGCCCTTTCCTCCTGTGTCTCATGTTTTCTGCAGTGTACATACTCATAGGGTTGGAAATGCTAGATCTTAGAATATGTAGCTTTTCTACTTTCTGAGACAGCAGCAAATTGTTCTTCAAGGTGGTTAAGGTAATTTGTTCCTTGGATAGCTATGTTTAAGACTTTCTGTTGTGTTACATAATCACCCAAACCCAGTACTTAGCATTTTCAGAGTTCAGTATTTTTGTGAATGTCCTAGTGCAACATTCGCAATGATTCTTCATTGTGTGTGTTATGAAATATTTTTATTCTTGACCATTTCAGCATGTTGGCTTATGTTTACTGAGTATTCACTTAAAATTTTTTAATGTTTATTCATTTTTGAGAGAGATTGAGAGAGAGAGAGACAGACAGACAGACAGAGCATGAAGGGGAGGGGCAGAAAGAGAGGGAAATACAAAATCTGAAGCAGGCTCCAGGCTCTGAACTGTAAGCATAGAGCCTGACAAGGGGCTCGAACTCATGAACTGCAAGATCATGACCTGAGCTGATGTCAGATACTTAACCAACTGAGCCACCCAGGTGCCCCACTGACTCTTCAAATTTTCTATTTTGCAAATGTTATTTCCCATACTCCATCTTGTCCTGTTCTTGATTTTGTAGAATATTCCATATACCAGTCACTTGCTGTTTATGTTTCAGATATCTTAGGCAAACACTTATGTTTTCTTCATGGTTTTAGTGATCTTATACATATAACTTTAATGTCTAAAATAATCAATTTCAATATTTTTTTAATAATTTAGGATACTGGAGTTTTGTCTACTAAATATTTAGCTTATGCTAAAGTGAAATAAAACAAAATACAACATGTATATTTAACATGATATTACTTATCTTGAAAACACGGAGGTGTCTGGGTGGTTCAGCTGGTTGAGCATCTGGCTCTTAGGTTATGATTTCACAGGCTCGTGGGATGGAGCCCTGTGTCGCGCTGTGTGCTGACCCTGTGGAGCCTGCTTGGGATTTGCTCGCTCCTCTCTCTTTCAAGATGAATAAATTGCCCCTCCCTGCCCCCATCTTTCAAATTGAATATATAAACATTAAAAGAAATATATGCATGGAATGGGTTTGAAGTAAAAATCTGATATAAAGTGCTACTCTAGACTGAATGTTTGTGTCTTTCCAAAAGTCATATGTCGAAATCTTAAATCCTATGTGATTTTATTAGAAGGTAAGGCCTTTGGTAGGTGATTAAGCCATGAAGGTGAAGCCCTCCTGAGAGGAGGAGGCCTTATTAATAAAGACCTCAGATAGCAAACTTGCCCATCTACCAACTGAGGACATAAAAAAGGCAGCCATCTTTGAACCAGCAAGCGGGCTCTCACCAGGTACCGAATCTGCTGGCACCTTGATCTTGTAATTTCTAGCATGCATGACTGTGCGAAGTACATGTTCATTTTTTATAAACTACTCAGTCTCTGGTATTTTGTTCCAGAAGCTTAAACAGATGAAGACCAGTGGCTTCTAGAGTGTGATGTTATTTTAGGCAACTTTTTTCATCCTTTTTACTTGGCTCTTCACAAAAATCTATTGTTTTATAACTATTCTACCAAGAATTCCATAAGTAATAATACAAGTTTGGGAAACTGAGCTGTTCTGCAGGTACCATACACATATTCACATGGACTCAAGACAGCTGTCTAAGTGTTGGGATGGAAGGCACTGGGAAGAAAATAAACTCCATAGAGTGTGACTTCCTCTTCACTTGGAATCCCGTGGGGATCATACTTATTGAAGATCCTCTGCTGATTAAAATGGCAATCTCTATTGAATCAGTATGCAAAACACACCCTACAGCCTTCATCCAGAGTCCTCAAGTGTTTTGATAAATAGCATCCTCTGATTGAGTGTGTTTCGAAAGGGGAACTAACTAGGGAATGAGAGCAGAGCAGTGACTAACCAGGAAAGAAGAGGACAATTATCAAACAGCAAGCAGCCTCCATATAAATAATGGGTGTCTCTCCATGACCCCTGCTTTGGCAGCTGGTTGCTGCTTCACTGCTGCAAGCTGAGGTCTCTCCTCCTGATTAGGTCACCTCCCTTGATGATCATAATTCTTAGTGTCACAACAACACAGAAACAACAATAAAGCGAGGATAACAACAAAGCCTTCTGGGCATTGACATTGCTTTCATCTCTGCAACTTGCATGGTTTTGTAAATTGTCTCCACTTTGCAAATGCGCAGAGGCAGACTACTGGGCCTCTTTTCAGAAGGAGCTTTTATCTACCGAATGATGCCAGCAAAATCAGACAGTAGTGGGGGTTCCTTTACCCCTCTCCAGACAATGGGCTTTTTGCATTATTCTCCAGCTGGTAAGTTTGAACTATTTGCTCCAGAGAGATTAGACAGGACATAGTTCATTTTTAAGGATGTTCTATTGGTGCATTATGGAGTATGGAAAGCCTCTAGGGAGTCTGGTCAGGTAAGTAGCTCATAACACTAATGTAAAGCCTTGCCTTCCTAATGAATATGGATTTATCTCAGTTACTCAGTTTGGGATAAAATATGGGATGTAATTGCTATGGAGCCCCACAGTCAGTTTCCTAACCTCCCCTATAAGCTCTAACATCCTGCCCTCCAACATATTTCCTCATAGGTTCTTCTCCATATTTACCTGTGTATGGAGAGCATCTCTCCAGCCCCTCTCTCAATGCCTATGGGAACCAAACACTCAGGCCATTGCTTTTGCAGGGAAACAGACAGATATATAGGAAATTACAAACTTGGGGATGTTAAAAAATGTTCCAGACATGCTCCTTGGTTAACAGTCCCCGACTCCCTTCTGGGATGGTAACTAGACACCATATTGTTTTTATGGCTCCAAGAAGACCAATTCTTCCCCAGTGTAGACTGAGGAGGCAATCCAAGGGAGAAATATAAATGTCTATTTTTCTCATTTGGGCAGTTTCCATGTCTGGGAATTTACACTGGGTAATACTCATTTTCTTAAGCCTTAACACCTCACTGAAAAACTCTTCGAACATTTCTTACCTATCCAGAGAAGCAAGTAGATTTTTTGTGTTCCACATGTGTTACCCAAATGTTTTATGTGGGGTGAAATGTGCCATTGGTATCTTGGAAAATTGTTCAATGTTTTTATTTAAAACAAAATAGAATTTGTAACAACAAAAACAGGTGTTCCCCTAAATTCTGCCTCCTACACACGCGCACACACACACACACGCACGCACGCACACACTCCTTATGAATGTAGACCAAATCATAGCACACAATAAAAGCAACAAAATCTATAGATATTGTTTCATCATTATTATTATGGCTGCTGTATACCTCATGATTTTTTACACAACTTTTAAATACTTAACATGTATGGAAACAGAGCTCCTGATTTTATTAATCAGAATTTAAATATTTCAAGTAACATTTTCTTGTTTGTCATAAATTTAGCACTAATTATCTCTGGTGAGGTCTGCTATTCATTTATGATAATATAAAATTAAGTATTATTTTAATTGAGCTATTAAATTATGAAATGAAAAATTAATCCAGTGATATGCAGGTAGTAGTTCATTCATCCTACTAACTCAAGTTAGCTTTCTGTAACTCATTAAAATTATTCACCTTGTATGGTATGTGTTCAAAAGCAAAACTAAGCAGGCACAAAAGTTATATGTATTGTTTTAATATTGATTTTCATGGATCCAGAGGCTATTCAATTTAAATTGGACCTTAGAGAAATTAATATTCAAATTACACATGAGAAAAACAAACCTCTGAAAGTTCAACGACCTTGTACAGACCTATGACAAAAAGCCTGATTTCTGAATTTCTAGTCACCAAATTATAAATCTCGGAAGTGATGGAAGTTTCCGTCACTAACAAGTCCTAGAAAATGTTCTACTGTCTATTGTCATATCTGAATTACAAAATATGGAGGCCAGCTAGATACTTTCTAAAGTAATACTGGTCCTAAAATTTTGGTCCTAGTATTCTGTGAGTGCATTAATATCTATTCTACCAAGTAAGCTTGTCTTCTTAGTTTAAAGATTAAAATTAGGACCTCTCACCCTCCAGAGGTGCCTGGGTGACTCAGTGGGCTAAGTGTCCAATTTTGGCTCAGGTCATGATCTCACAGTTCATGGGCTCCAGCCCTGCGTTGGGCTCTGTGCTGACAGCTTACAGTCTGCAACCTGCTTCAGATTCTGTATCTCCCTTTCTCTCTGCCCCTCCCCTACTCATATTCTGTATCTCTTTCTCTCTCTCTCAAAAATAAACATTAAAAATAATTTTTTTAAAACAGAGCTCTCACCACCCATCCCAACCCACCCAGAAGGACTAGTTCTGTACTTGGAATCAGGGATTCTATTCCATTAGTGCAGAATAGTTACCATATGAGCTTTCAGATAAAAAATAGTATACTAACTTCTGTGTTTGCACTGCAGATGATACAAATTTCAGGTATAGAAATATAACTCCTCTAGTTTCCTCTCCAGAGTTCAGGAGTAAGCAGTCTTTCTGTGGAATATTAAAAATACAATATTGATTTTTGGCTAAGTAATTTGATCATTTGGACACATTAATCAATGCAATTTTCAGAGTGCATTGAACACCTGGTGATCAATGATACGGCAAGCATATTCAGTCAATGGTCAAGACATGCAGCACAATGGTAGGCAGAACAGGTGTCTAGAAATCTTGAAGTGGTTTGATATCCGTAAGATATTATATTACCATTGAACCAGTGAAGAAATGACCTAGGTGAAAATGGCATATAGGGCGAAGGGTCAAGCATTTCTACTTTAGAGATGACAGATGCATATGTGAAGCTTCAGAGAGTTTCAGGAAGCACATTCAGAAACTAGCTGATTCCTGGAGTGGACACATATGACAAGCATATCAAACAAACCCTTTGTGATGGGCCAAATGAGAGTTTTCACTGGCCACATCCTTTCTACTAAAGATGTGATCCCTTGATGAGCTGTGAGGCAATTTACGCATATTTGTTAGAAATGCAAAATCTCAGGCACCACTATTTCCAAAATACTAAAGGTGACTCTGCTTTAAAATTTTTTTAATGTTTTATCTCTATTTTTGAGAGAGAGCTTGCATAAGGGAGAGAACAGAGAATGAAGGAGACAGGATCCAAAGTGGGCTCTATGCACTGACAGCAGTGGGCCCAATGTGGGGCTCAAACTCACAAACTACAAGATCATGACCTGAGCCAAAGTTGGACACTCAACAACTGAGCCACCCAGGCATGCTGAGATCCCACTTTTAACAAAAATGTATGTATGGTGTAAATTTTGTGAGGCGCTTTCTTGGAACCTTTCTAACTTTAAAAATCATATTCTCCAAAGTCAGGCCAAAATAGCTAATAATTAACCTCCATTTTTGAGGATGCTACAAAGGTCTTCAACTTGGAGGACACTTTTCTCCGGAGGAGGCCAGCAGGCAAGCTGAGGTTGCCACCAAGATTTCTGCTCTGCCCCCAGGCCTCTTGGGCCTGTTTCATACTCTGGTATTTGTATTTGGAAGTTTCCTTTGGGAGAGAAAGGAAGTTACTAACTTCAGTACTCTCCACCGCAAGAACTTGAATGTCGAATCCTATCAACAGGCAGACCCTCCACCACTGAAAATTTTGAATTTTTAAGGAAATAAAAGGAGGTTATTTTCCATGAAGAGGTCAATGAAATTTGGGGCAGTGTGTGTGTGTGTGTGTGTGTGTGTGTGTGTGTGTGTGTCTGTTTCCCTCTTGATAAAAAAAAAAAAAATGGCCCTTTACTTCTAGTCAATATCTGTGACTCAGTCACAGAAGATTTCTCTTTCTCTGGCCAAAATGCCTTTTTATTTCTGGACTCAAGACAAACTCTTTTTGCTTTGTAATACAGACTAAACCAGATTCATTTTTATTGTTTTTGTTGAATCTCAGAGAACCATGATCCTTTTTATAGTGTTCATCTAAATGTATAATACTCCCTCACTTGTGACACTGATTATTACTATCTTGCCATGAGAAAGCAAGTGTGTCTCATTTGTATGTATTCCTTCTGCTTAGCACAATGCCTGACCCACAAGAAGGATTTAATAGTATTTGCTGATTAAATGAACAAAGGAATACGAGATTCAAAGAGGTTAAGTAATTGCTCAGAATGTCACACAGACATGAGATGTTTCTAACTATAAATTCTGTGCTGCTGCTTCTATACCACTGTTCTCTCCAAGCTGGCTGCATCCCAGACCAATTAAATCAGAATCTCTGGGTATGGAATCCTTGTATTGATATCGTTAAGGTCCTCCAAATAATCTAAGTGCTACTAAGGTTGAGAGCCGCATCCTATTCTTTGCACTCTTATCTAATATAATGATATAAAATCTTCTAGTATAATGAAGAACATTGATGAGGGAAGTCAAGATAATTTTGTACATTGGTAGGAAAACTCGTAATGAAAAGTATTTAGTCTCTTGGGGCTCTTGGGTGGCTCAGTCTGTTAAGTAGTTAAGCATCTGACCCTTGATCTCAGCTCCGGTCATCATCTCACAATTCATGAGATTGAGTCCTGCATCGGGCTCTGTGCTGACAGCGTGTGGATTGTGCTTGGGATTCTCTCTCTTCCTCTCTCTTTGACCCCCCTCTGCTTTTTCTCTCAAAGTAACTAAACGAAAGAAAGAGAAAGGAAGGAAGGAAGGAAGGAAGGAAGGAAGGAAGGAAGGAAGGAAGGAAGGAAGGAAGGAAGGGAGAAAAAAAACAGTTTAGTCTCAAGGAACTTGCTACCTGTCTTTAATTATTTGAAAGTTTTGTTTTATAAGCGGGATTATACTTATGCTGTGTATTCTCAGGAGACAGAATCCAATCACATGTGTGGAAGTTACAAAAAGGCAGTTTGAGGCTCAATATAAGGAAATAGCTTTTTAGAACTTGAACACTGAAAATATATTGGACCATATTTGGAGATAATTAAGAATCCGTTGTTGGAGATACTTTGATAAATCTTGGTAGGTGGGTTGGTAAAGTACAAATGCCGACTTAGGTTACTTAGAGAACCCAGCTGCATGAGACTCTGGTTTTGTGTGAATCAAAATATATGTAAGTTTTATTTTAAAAAATCAGTAATAATAACACTAAAAATAATGATGGTGAGTATTTCTTGAAAGATTATTGTGGGCCAACCACTATCTTAAACAGTTTATATTATTGTATTACCTCTGATAAGCCTAGCAACAGCTTGATGATGCTGGTATACTTAATAGCCCCATTTTAATGGGGAGGAAACACAGACACAGAGAGATTAGTAAACCTGCACAAGGTAGTTAGCCAGAAACTATTGAAACAGGGATTCAAACTCAAGTAGTCTAACCTTGATGCCTGAATTCTAGGTCATTGGGTTCCAATCATCCATACAGATTGTCAGTATTTATCAAACAACTGAATACTATTGTTACTTTTATAGACATGCATAAATTTAATCTATATGCTTTTGGTTACAAGAATAATAATTATTAGGGAAGAGGGGATAAAATTCAATTCTTGTCTTAAAAACTGAGAGATTATTACTATATATTTGAAGGAGCAAAGGATGAAACTGTTTTGTTGGGTCAAGATGTTGAAAAGATATGCTTGATCTTTATATTGAATGAGTGAAAGAACAGCTGAGGTGGGGCTTCTTAGAACCTCAACTCAGAAGTTTTAATAAAATGAAAATGTTTTAGTTTCCCCTAAGTGATATTGCCAACAATTTTTAAGGATAAAAAAAATACTTTGTCTGGATCTTCCTAAATATTTTTGTTATTAGATCTGTAATAAACCTACAGTTGACTTACTTTTGGTACATAGAAGCTGGTATGGGTTTTCTTACATGTACCATCATATGGTTAAATATGTTGAACATGTATGTCTCTATATGCTCATGGGAAATGGGTGATTTGGTGTTTGTATTATCTAGTGATCTTTCCAAAACCTATATCCTCCAAGAGTAAATAAGTTAAATATCTTTGTTTTTAGACTGGGGCGTGGGGGTGGATAGAGTATCTTCCTAATTAACTTTATAATCTTCTGTAGCTTATGCTTAAAACCTCAGTTTACTTCCCTCTAAAGTGGAGAAAGTTATGCCAACTTCAATAGACTCAATGAGGGTGAAATGGAATAAATAACTAAAATACATACTTGACATTTTAGTTCCTGGTTCTCTGCTTATGTTAAGCAAGTTTTAATTACCTTTCTGTTTCCCTCTTTTATTCTTTGTTTCATCTCCTTTAAAATGGGGTCATTACAACTCCCCAACTTAATCCACAGTGTGGTCATGAAGGTAAAAGTGAATTTATATATGTTCAAATGCCATGAAAACTATAATTTACTGTTTGCAATTATCACTATTAGTCATTGCACTTTTAATTATTTAGTGATCTATCACTGTTGAGTGGCTCTTATATTTTGAGTGTTGAGAAATAAATTTTTAAAAAGCGGTCTACTTTTCTTAGAAATACTATTAAGAAAAAAAACTTAATAAAGTTTAATATGTACTTAAGTTTTCCCAGGGAGACGAAATACTGTAAAGTGCTAGAAAATTGCTGTAGTAGTCACCAACTGCATTCTGTTCAGATCTGTTCTCATCTTCCTGAACAGTTCCAGTGTTAAGTAGCAATGAAGGTCACTCTACATGAAAGAAAGGCTCTCTTCTCCCTTGTTGAGTCCTAGTTGGAATTAAGTTCCCATTGCCATAGTCTATAAAACGTGACTATTTCTGCTAGTATCTGGAACATTGGAACATTGATGCATGTCCCTTCTTATTCAAACTTCTTAAGGCCATGCTCTTTCAACTCTTTTTATTCATAAACATCTGCATCATCTCCATGCACTCATTATTTTGATTCAATTTGAAACTTTTACTACCAAGGTGAACTGCTTGTATTTGTTTTTCTTTACTAGAAATACACGCACATAAAGGATGCAACTGGTATGAAGTAGCTCTAACAGGACACTCTTCAGGACAAAAACAGTATATACATTTCCCCCCAAGTAAATCATATTTACATTCATCTGATAGTGACAAAAAGAACTGTGTTTTACAAAGCTTATTTATTATTATTATGAAGTTTTCAATAAATAGGACGAAGAACAGGCTGTGATGAATTATGTTTTATTTAGGAGTACATTTACAAAATTGTTAATAAAAGGAATATTGACTTCAAATAAAAGGCACACTACCTAGTTATTTTTTATACACATCATCAACAAGAGAAAGCTACAAGTGGGTTTTACGCCAATACTTTATATGAATGAAAATCATGGACCTAACTTTTCCAGGAATAGGAGTGAATTTTCATGTCACCAGTTTAATGAAACTGAAGAAAGCATCATCACAAATTAAAATAATAGTTTGTTGAATATGTCCTTCTGTACATTATTTCTGTAAACTTAAAAAAATGATACAAGCTGGAGTGTGCAGCTTGTAGGAACAAAGGTAGCTTTTGTTTACCTCTAAGGAGAAAATAGCTCCCTATTTTCTGGCCAGCAAGGAACATTCTGCCTTGGTTTTGGGAGTAGCAAGAACGAGGTTTTGTCCTGTGCATTTGGAAAGCACACTGCAGAAGAGTAAAACTTCTGCTGAGTGTCCAATTTTATGTTTTTCAACTAGGCACATCCTCATATTGAGAGCCGATTGATACACAGACTGATTTGTTTAGGCTGGAAAAATCAGATTTCTCACCAAACTCACTCAAAATCATCAGGAATGTTAAATCTTAGCCAAGGGGAGTAAATTTCCAATTCCATAGTGTCCAGTTTAAAGCAGACAAGGGCTTCTTCAGAAATACTCAGGGATATTAGGGGATTTCACCCAGAAATCATGCTGGTAATTTTCTCCTATAAACAGAATATGAACTGGTGGTGATGTTCTATCTCCCTGATGCTATTTCAAAGGTAGTTTTTACATCTTTGTTGTAACAGTTGGTGGTTTATACTGAGATTGATCTATATTTGTTTAGAGCTTTGTTTTGTTATGTTTTGTTGGTTTTTGGTTTCTTTTTTTTTTCTCTCTCTCTCTCTTTTTGTTGGTTCTGTAACAAAGCAATGGCATATTGAAAAGGTCAGGACCTTTTTTGTCAGGTAGAACTGAGTCCCAGTTATTCTACTACTTGTGATTTTAAACAAGCTTTCTAGACCTTCTAAATCTCAACATTGTCATTTATAAAACCAGGGTAATAAAATCCATCTTACAATGCTAGAGATAAAAGTCAAGGGGCACTTAGGTGGCTCAGTCAGTTTAGCACCCCACTCTTGATTTGGATGTGGGCCATGATGTTACAGTTTGTGAGTTTGAACCCCGCATCAGGCTCTGTGCTGACAGCTCAGAGCCTGGAGCCTGCTTCAGATTCTGTGTCTCCCTCTCTCTCTGCCCCTTCCCTGCCGGTGCTCTGCCTATGTCTCTGTCTCTCTCTCAAAATAAATGAATAAAAAATTTTTTAAAAAGTTTTAAAAAGTCAGCATAATACCTGACATTTGCCCAGTGCTTTACTGTTAATCTCTGAGTAAACAAAATGAAGACTGACACTGATAAGAATCCATCTAGATATGGTATTTTGAGGCATCAGGGAGGACTGATGAGATGTCAATGTCTTCTTCAAATTAAAAAAAAATGTTTTCCAGATCCCTAAAATATCCATTGATACTTTGGATCATTATAATAAAATTTAGGACAATAGATTTGCAAAGAAAAAGGAAAATCCATTTATCCAAAGGACTCATACTGTTTTCCCTAAGAATTTCATAAACTATTCTATTTAAACTTTTCTAAAACTTATTCCTTGTCCCACTTTCTTTCCCCTTCAGAGCACCCTTATATCAAGCAAGTAAAAGACAATTTATCCAGAATCATTCTAGCATGTCACAGTTCTATTTAGTGTCGTGGTGAATAAAACGACAGCTCACAAATCCTTGCGCTCTTTTTGGTCAGGGTTTTCGGTCCGCAGTTCAAATGAAACTTCAGCATTTTCCTTAATGTCCAAAGTAATTTGGCAAAGGGAATTTGGAAAAAGAACATTTTTGCTTCTGCTTTGCAAGGCCCACGTGCTCCATAAATATTATTTAGCATCTCCATGGTGCATTCTGTGTGCACTCTGCTTTAGAATCATTGCCATGGCTATTAGCATAAAAATGCTTTCCTCTAGTCCTTTTTTTCCCCCCATGCTTTAGCTTTGAAATTTTATCCTTATTCATAGTTCAAGAACTTTGCAAACAAATAAGATGCTGTGTGGAATACTTTAGGGAGCTTTGATCCCAGTTCTTTTTTTTTTTTTTT